>NW_027656134.1:0-158321 GCF_964235325.1 Thermobia domestica
GTAAAATATCATTCACTGACATGTGTATAAATCACCGTCAGTGTTGTCACGTCCGGAATGTATGTTCCTATGGTTGGCGTCAAAGGTCCTGGAATCGGTTCGTCAAGAGGTCTACTTCATGAAATCGTGGTTAATCTGGGATATCTGATTCTGTGGATGACCGAGGAGGGTCTTGGTTTCGACAATGCTACAAGAGAACAACATCCTGGAACAGTTTGTAGACATTTCTCGCTGGTCTTGGTTTGTTCTTTTGGTTGCAGTGTGATATCAGTAGCCCATACCGGCCTACCCCGTTCCGCCCCTATGCACATGGTGCTTCATATGGTGTCAGCGGTACCTAAGATTATATATTATAGTCACTAAAACATACTACAATTATGATACTCTGAAACTATACTAACTACTTCAGCATTCTGTGGATTCTTATTTGAATTTTCTTGGGCTTTGTTTCTATTGATGTTGCAATAGGCGTCGAAAAACAGAGCGCAAACACTAAAACGATTCGCACATGCCAGACACCTTCTCCAACATTGACGCTGCTTGCTTCACATACCGGTAGGGAGTCGACATTCAGCTTCCTGCTGCAGCACCATAGTGGGGAAATAGGAGAAGTACCTCATCCCACCCCGCTACCCGTTCTGCCCCACCTTCCCCTATGTATATTAATTAATGTGTAATCGAATCCTTTTACAGAGTCGACTGACAAATTTAAGTGACGCAAATAGTTTGAGTAATGTGAGGCAAAATAAATTGTTTTCCACTTCTTGAATTGCTTAAATTCTTTGTGCGTAAATATCTATATTTGTCTCTCTCTCTCTCTCTCTCTCTCTCTCTATATATATATATATATATATATATTATATATATATATATATATATATATATATATATATATATATATATATATATATATATATGGGGCCGCACCCACCGAGGGGGTCAGGACCCAAAAACTTCCTAACTGAACATACATTATTATACTTTCTCAATAACACTATACTTGTTTAACAGTGAAGTGATTGATATAGCATGAAAATTTGGCCAGTCCTTTCATGCATGTTGTTGAAAATATAGGCGGAAGTATTCTACAATCACTTATTGTCTTTTCAGGTGCAGAATAATACCAGTTCAATATTAGAGGTTCAATGTAGCAAGTACAGTAGCTTGTAGTATTGAACAGTGACGGATCTAGAACATAAAAACTGGGGGGAGGCAGCCAGAAATCAGACTATAATAGGCATATCATGAGTTTACTATAAACTCTAAAATATATATAAATAATAGCTTAAATTATTTTTGTCACTCAAAAACTGGGAAGCCTAGGTCCCCCGGCCCCGGGGTAAATCTACCACTGGTATTGGATCTCCCTATAGCTTGGGCCCTCCCAACAAAATTTTCTGGGTGCGTGCCTATATATAGGCTATATATAGGGGTCTCAAAAGTCCTCTGATATAGGGTAACTGTTATTATCAGAGTTACAACAAAATGTTTTCAATCTAAAGTAAAAGAATTTTTTTTCAATTGGATGAGCCGTTTGGGCAGTACACTCTTTAAGCTCCCAATGTTAAATGAAAATACAACGTTGTCATTTACTTGGATCCATAAGTGAATGAAGTCACTGTCTTTTACGCTAAAGTGTCGACTGTCAGTCCCCATTTCAAACAATAACTTCATTCACTTATGTTCTGGGTCTAGGTAAATGGCAACGTTGCATTTTCCTTTCATATTGGGCGCATAAAGAGTATACAGCCCGAACGGCTTATGCGATTTAAAAAATTGTTTAACTTTAGATTGAAAACATCATATTTGGAGGCGGTTTCCCCTCTTACATCTTGTTGTAACTCAGATAATAACAGTTACCCTGTCAGGGGACTTTTGAGACACCCTGTATAGGCCTATATAATGTTAACTTCTGTCTTGTAGAACTCTGGGACCACCAGTGCTTCAAAATGAAACATCTGTGACCGAGACACTTAGGGTCTACCTATGTTACAGAAAGTCTACAAGAGGAATGAAACATGGGATTTTTAGTACAATAATGACATTATTATTATTATTATTATTATTATTATTATTTTTATTATTATTATTATTATTATTATTATTATTATTATTATTATTATTATTATTATTATTACTGCTTAATTGTTGCTAGCAGTGTTTCTTCCAGACATGTTTTTTGGGGGGCACTGCCCGCGGAGCTCTGAGAGTGCCCCCCAGAGGAGACAAAATAATACATCTATAATATAATAATAACAGTTTCATCTAACTCTTTTATCGAATATCCGCCACAGATCTGACGACGGAAATTAGGTAAGACGCAAAGGAACATGAAGAGAAAAAGGAGAAAACTTTTAAAACCTGAGAATTGCTTCATACAAAAAATTTGACAGTCACAGCTTACGAGAGAGCAAAATAGATGGCAGTTAAAAAGAAAATAAAAATGTTGTAGGTGGTCTGTTGTATTGTGGATACTGGTGTAGAGTATTAAAAAGAAAGGGAAAACTATTTGAATCCTCCTACAACACCCTCACATGTATGAGTCATCCCCTCTTCTTATTTAACAATGCTACTCTTCACACTTGCAACCGAAAAGGACAGAGCAGACAACGAAAGCAAAATAGATGGTGGTACAGAAAGAAGCGGAGCTAGAGACATCTAGTTGTCACGTGTGAAGCTTCTTACTTCATTATTCTACAGAACACGTCCTCGCACACTGTCCTTACAATTTCTATTTGATCTCCACTCGGTTTAGTCCTTTTGCTTCATTCTTTGCTTCTCTTCGCGTCTGCCAACATCCAAACTACAAACTACAAAGTATACTTTCAGCTGTTTCTTTTGCGTTGCTCTACCAGACACTACACTAATTTTGCTTCTCAGAAAGAAATTCTCGAATTTTCTTACGCCGTGTCGCTCCTCATATTAGGCAAGGGGAGCCAGGAGAGCCCGACCCCCCCTCCCAAAGGGTTCCGACAATGTACTTTGATACTTTGATATTTGAAATTTTTTTTTCGAAGAAACGGTAATTGCCTTCCAGGCACTCTATTTCAAAACAAAATATCTGTTTCTAAATAGTTTCTAGACAAGCTATGTTGGCCTAACGTCGTCTTTATTCTTTAAAAATGTTTGATTTTGGGGAGTATGGAAACAGGCATGTAGCCAGGATTTCATGAAGGGGGGTCCGTGACATGACATACTGTGGTCATCACACCAGGGGCTCGATCATTCTACACAATTTTACTGGAACATATATTGATTCGTTTAGCCAGGATTTCGTAACGGGGGGGGGGGACGTGACATAAAATTCTGAAGGCCCAGGTGCTCGATCGATCTAAACTACTTTACTATCAACATATATTGGTTTGTGAGGATATGTTGGTAAGTATTTTATAAACTATGAAGAAATCTCGAGTAAAATAAAAAAAAAAAAAGCATTGAAAAAGATTATACAATATTTACTTCGTTTCTCTGTTTATTCAAATATAACAATTTCCCTTTCATTATGACCTCAACTATTATAAAAAGTACACATTCGCTATTATAAAAAGTACATACAGGTACTCAATAATGTCTTGTAAAATATTTTGTAATATCTGCGTTCCTTTTTCTGTTGAATCAAATGTTAACAGAACTTTCTTTCCACATTTTTTATTATTATTATTATTATTATTCCGTCAACTACTGTCTGTAGAAATGACAGGTTAAAGGAGCAGTAGAAAATGGTTTTTGAAATAACATGTTTGATATTGCAAGGATGCGAAGACGAAAAATTATGATTAAAATGTCCACGCTGTTACATAACGGCACGTTGCTTTCGGAAGCTTGAAGTCTCCCTGACTAGTAGCAGAAATTCTGAGAATTCCGTAACTTTTCTAGAAATTTAAAATTCCCTGACTCTTCCAGGATAGGCTATATCGCTTACCTTGCAACCATGTATTGCAAGTAATACAAATTTCCTCATAACGAAGAGTAACCAAAAGCTTCCTGTAGTTTATTTTTAACGCTGATCCTTCTTTTTCTAATTTAATTTCGTTTCATCCTTCATTATTTTTTCATTTCTAGTCTCGAAGGGGGGAGGGGGTCCGGACACCCCGGACACCTCCCCTTGGCTACGTGCCTGATGGAAATCGTGTTTTCCAAGAATCCCTGCTGTTCAAAGGGAAGAAAAGAAAGAGAGTGAGGAGGGCCTATGTGCATATGGTGATCTTGAAGTTATTATTTTACTGTTTAACATACATAAACGCTAAGGCCCCCAAACAAAAATCCTGGCTACGTTACTGCCCTACATGTCATAGTGATGTATGGCTTGTGATGTTCTTTTTAATATTTAGTTTTAATTCCGAAATTCGATTTAGTTTTATCTTTTTAATGTGAAATAACCTTCAGCAGTGGTCGTCAAACTTCCAGGGCATCATGAACTCCCCCCTCGTTGGAAAGCTGTTTTATAATGAAAATTTCCACTATATATACACTTTAAAAGAACAGCGTGCGGAATTTATATTGAGATAATCAAGAATTTATTCCATGAATTAAGAAATAAGACGGTTTGAGAGACCAAGACTCCAAAAACCTTATCCCATCTTCACCCCCAACCAGTGATGTTTTCAGGTGCGCTGACCAATGGTCGAAGTGAGACGGTATATGAGGTGGTATGCCATACCGCCTCTGGATTTTCAGTAATGAGGACATACCGTCTCTGGTTTTTCAGTGATCAAGACAATATTTAAATAGCCGGTATGTTGAGTCAAAATCATAATAAAACATACCGCCTCTGCTTTTTTTCCCCACTTCGAACACTGGCGTTGACCCATGAAGAAAAAGCAACTCCCCTAGCTTCGGAACATATCTCCGATCATGTTTAACACAGATCTCTTCCCGCGGGTCTTGTGGCTAGTGCGGGTGCCTTGGATGTAAGTAGTCCAGTGGCGGATACAAAAGGTAAAAACTGGCGGGGTGGGGGCGGGAGGGACAGCCAGAACCCAGACTGTGATAGATATATCACGAGTTTACAGTTTTTCATGGGTCCTGCAGAAGTTTCCAACTTAACTGTCTCTCTCTGAATAGATATTATGGCTAGGTTGACGTTATCATTGTGGACCTCAAGAATTGTTTTACACACTGCATAACAGAAAAACTGCAACCGAAACTATATCAATGTTTTAAAAATCTCTTAATAAAGAATAAAAACAACGCTTACTATAAACTTTCAGTAATATATAAATAATAGCTACAATTATTTTAGTTGCTCAAAAAACTGGAGAGCCTAGACTCCCCCCCCCCCCTCGGACCCGGACTAGATCCATCACTGACGTGGTTGCAAGTGGGAGAACACAAAAAAGAAAATAATTTCGCAATCATTCAGTTTCATTAATCAACCGTCTTCTTTAGCTAAAGAGGCCTCCTCCCGGCAGTGTTGGGCAAAATCAATTGAAATCAATTGCAATTGATCAATCAATTGAAAGTAATTGCTCTGAAAATCAATTGCAATTGATTTCAATTGCAATTGATTTCAATTTGTAATTGACAATTAATTTCAATTGCAATTGAATTCAATCATAAAATTTGCAATTAAATTTTCGTCAATTGTTAATTGTTAATTGGTCACCAGGCAATTGAAACTTTTAATTGTTAATTGTCAATTGCAAAGGGTGCAATTGAAACATTCAATTGTTAATTGCAATTGACAATTGAAACTTGTAATTGTTAATTGTAATTGTTAATTGCAATTGAAATCAGCAATTAAAACTGAAGATAAGAAGATGTGTGTATATTGCATTGTCAACTTGTTACTGTTTTACATATTTCAAATAAGGTACTTATAAGAAATGCTGGATACCTACCATCCCTTTCCCCCCTGGGAAGAAAGCCGTGAAACTAAGTATTTTTTAATATTATGTTCATGGTTCTATCCCCCTCGAAAGAACTCTATATGCCCGTCATGCATACAATAGGAATGAGCACGAGCGAGTTCGAGCGAGTTTTCTTTAAAACTCGACTCGACTCGAAGCAGACATCTTTGAGTTCGACTCGATATCTCGGCTCGAAAAATTTCCCCCAACTCGACTCGAATTCGGATCGAGTTTCCAGTCGAGTCGAGCCAATTCGAGCTAAATTCTTTGTGTAGTTCCAAGTACTGCTATATTCAAGTATCCTACATAGACAATATAATTATCAATGATACTACTACTACTACTACTATAACTAATTATTATTATAACACCGTGTACCTGTATAGACATGGAATATAGGCGGTTTGTATCGGAATACTAAAAATTAGTTAACTGTCGATCTCGGTAGTCAAGAAATCTTCAGGAGGCAAGGACATCGGTCACGAGGTTCTTGGCTTGAGTTCAGGAGGAGCAAGTATTCGGGCTCGAGCCAAAAATTGTTAGAAGTTATGGGACTCCAGCCAAACATGTTTAAAATTGCTCGACCCGGGTTTAGGGTTGTCAACGACTCAGCGACTCGCTCACCGCTCGTTTACTTATCGAGCCGAACCGAGAAGTGAGCCGAGCCAACAGCTCACCCAACCGACCCAGCTCGAGCCGATGGCTCAACCGAGCCGAACCGAACCGAGCTGATTGCTTACCCCAACCGAGCCGGTTCGAGCCATTGGCTCAGTTAAGCTAACTCGAACCCAGCCTATGGACTCATTTCAACGGAGCTGGTTCGAGCCATTGGCTCCAATCGAGCCGAGTCGATAACTCGCCTTTACCGAGCCGGTTCAAGCCATTGGCTCAATTGAGCCCAGTCGATGGGTAATCCCAACCAAGCCAGCTCAAGCTGTACGCTCAGTTGAACTGAGCCGGGCTGGTTGACATCACTATTCCGGTTGGGCTTCTATTTTGGCTAAAAAATTGGACCGTGCACTTCTCAGCTTTGATGGTAAGAACTACAAAAAAATATATGAAATCTTTAGTTTTACGTCCCACGCTTATGCCGGTTAGGCTAAAGGAGACGGTGATGATGGGAAATGAATGGAATGAAGAAAGTGGGAGGAAACGGGAAAACCCCGAGAAAATCCACGAGCACGGTGTTTGTCCACCACAAAGTCCAAACTGCGCGGGCTGGTTGACATCACTATTCCGGTTGGGCTTCTATTTTGGGTAAAAAATTGGACCGTGTAGTTCTCAGCTTTGATGGTAAGAACTACAAAATATTATATGAAATCTTTAGTTTTACGTTCCACGCATATGCCGGTTAGGCTAAAGGAGACGGTGATGATGGGAAATGAATGGAATGAAGAAAGTGGGAGGAAACGGGAGAACCCCGAGAAAATCCACGAGCACGGTGTTTGTCCACCACAAAGTCCTAACTGCGCGAGCTGGGATCGAACCAGGGACCTCAAGCATCGGAGGTGAACGTTCTACCACTGACCCACAGCGCCCCCTGGTAAGAACTACAGTATATACTTATATTGGTGCTCACGGCGTCATTAACTTGTTCCACCACCAACGAATTTCGAGATACTTTGTTTTGCATCTTTTGTGCGTGTTTTGTGTCGCTTTGTGCGCCTATTCCCACATTTTGTGCATCACCGGAAGTGGGTCAAAATGGGCCTACAAATATGACGGAACAAATTATTGCTCTTCCGCCACCAATGAATTTGGAGGTCGTTTCCTTCACATTGTTTTGTGCCGTTTTGTGCGTCTACTTCCTTTTCGTGCGTCACCAGAAGTGGGTCAATATGGGCTTCCAAGATGGGACGAAAATGACCAAGAGTTCCGCTACTATCGAATTTCAAGGTCGTTAATTTCACACCGCGTACCCTTTTGTGCGCCTATTTCGACGTTTTGTGCGTCACTGGAAGACGGTCAAAATGGGCCTCGAAGGTGGGACGAAAATGACCCACTTCTCCGCCACTACCGAATTTCGAGGTCCTTCCTTTTGCATCGACTACTGAATTTTCGTGCTGTTTCGTGCCCCCATTTCCACGTTTTGTGCGTCACCAGAAGTGGGTCAAAATGGGCTTCCAAAATGGGACGAAAATGACCAAGAGTTTCGCTACTATCGAATTTCGAGGTCGTTAATTTCACACCGCGTACCCTTTTGTGCGCCTATTTCGACGTTTTGTGCGTCACTGGAAGACGGTCAAAATGGGCCTCGAAGGTGGGACGAAAATGACCCACTTCTCCGCCACTACCGAATTTCGAGGTCCTTCCTTTTGCATCGACTACTGAATTTTCGTGCCGTTTCGTGCCCCCATTTCCACGTTTTGCGCGTCACCAGAAGTGTGTCAAAATGGGCCTCCAAAGTGTGAACAAAATGACCCATTGTTCCGACACTATCGAATTTCTAGGTCGTTTCTTTTGCATCGTTTAGTGCCTATTTTTTAAAAAAGTTTTCTGTACCTACTTCCTCGTCTTGTGCGTCACCAGAAGTGAGTTAAACAGGCCTTTAAAGTGGGAGTTAAATGGCTCACTGTTCAGCCACTATCGAATTTCGGGGTCGGTTCTTTCGCATCGTTTAGTGCCTGTTTTGTACGTTTTGTGCGTCACTAGAAGTGTGTCAAAATGGGTTTCCAAAGTGTGACGAAAATGACCCACTTCTCCGTCACTACCGAATTTCGTGGTCCTTCCTTTCGCATCGACTAGTGAATGTTTCGTGCCGTTTTGTGCCCTTATTTCCACGTTTTGCGCGTCACCAGAAGTGTGTCAAGATGAGCCTCCAAAGTGTGACGAAAATGACTCACTCCTCCGCCACTACCGAATTTCGAGGTCCTTCCTTTCGCATTGACTAGTGCCTGTTTTGTTACGTTTTGCCCCTATTTCCACGTTTTGTTCGTCACTAGAAGTGTGTCAAGATGAGCCTCCAAGGTGTGACGAAAATGACCCACTGTTCCGACACTATCGAATTTCCAGATCGTTACTTTCGCATCGTTTAGTGCCTTTTTTAAGTTTTTTGCGCCTATTTCTCGTCTTGTGCATCACCCGAGGTGAGTTAAACGGGGCTTTAAAGTGGGAGTTAAATGGCTCATTGTTCCGTCACTATCGAATTTCGGGGTTGGTTCTTTCGCATCGTTTAGTGTGTATTTTGTACAGTTCTGTTCGCCTACTTTCACGTTTTGAGCATCATCAAAAATGCGTCAAAATGGTCGATCAATGTGTGAGGAAATAGAGCCATTGTTCCGCCACTATCGAATTTGGAGGTCGTTTCTTTCGCATCGTATAGTGCCTGCTTTGTACTGTTTTGTGCTCCTATTTCCACTTTAGTGCGACAACGAAAATGGGTCAAAATGGCCTACAAGTATAGCGGAATAACTTAATGCTGTTCCGTCACCATCGAATGTCGAGGTCGTTTTCTTCACTTTTTTTTTTTTTTTTTTTTTTGCATGATTTGTGTCGCTTTGTGCATCAGTGGGAGAGGGTCAAATGGACCTTGAAAGTGGAATAGATATGTCTTTTTCTGCCATATTTGTAGGTCGTCTTTGACCCACTTTCGTTGACCTACAAAACGTGAAAATATGCGCAGTAACGGTAAAAACATGCACTAAAAAATGCGAAAAAGCGACCTTGAAATTCGATACTGGTGGGAGAGTGGATAATTTTTCTTCCCACATTGAATGCCCATTTTGACCCACTACCATTGATTCGCAAAACGTGGAAATAGGTTTAAAAAACGGTAGAAAACACGCACAAGATGATGTGAAGGAAACGACCTCGAAATCGTTCCTGACGGAACAGCATTAACTTGTTCCACCATATTTGTAGGATAACATTGACCCATTTCCGGTGACGCAGAAAACGAGGAAATAGGCGCATAAAACGACAAAAAAAATTTCCATGTAATTAAGCTAAATTTCCATTTAAGTTTGTAAGCTTAATTATATGGAAAATTTTATACATGTTTCCTTTACGTTGGTCTACTTTACGTTGATTTGGGACTTTTAAATTTTATTCAGTTTTCCACTGAAAAGTATCTATAATTCAACAAGGAAATAATTATTAATTATAATTATTATCTATATAATTGAATTCATTGTAATTTGTTCCATAACAAACACTTTACCATTTCGTACTAGCTGTTATGCCCGTTCTTCGCATGGATCAGATAAAATATCAATGTAAACGAACTGAACAACGGGAGAACAATTAAGAAACATTTCTAAAATTGGATATATTTTGTGTGAATATATATCCAACAACGTACATGTGTTTTCATTGGGAAGGCCGATGGGGGCTGAATCTGAACGTATACACTATCGGGGGTGTCACTATACGTCTGAGCAACCGCAATAAATATAGATTCGACACAAATTCTACTACGTTTACATGTCCCGTGAACCACCCCTCAGACCCCCTTGGTTCGTATTGTGAAAAAATCTCCTCTGGCCCCCACTAACCCCCAACCAATACCGCGAAAACTATGAATGTGACACTAGCATCTGCCATTTTCTACTACTTTGTACATATGCCGGTAAAAGTCCCTATAATCCTCTGGTTCCTAAAAAAAAAAAAAAAAAAAAAAAAAAAAAAAAAAAAAACCAATGCCTCTGGCTTACAGCCGATGGGGGCTGTATTTGGAAGTCAACGCCTGTGGAAGTATCACCATTCATGTCAGCGACAGCGAAAACTATAGATTTGACACTAATATCGGTCACTTTCCATTATTTTTACATGTCTCGCAATTCCCCACCCCCGGTGACTCCCGGCCCGCATACAATGGTGGCTAAATTTGAAAATCATCGCTAATGAAAGTATCACCATTGATCTCAGCCACCGCGAAAACTACGGATTTGACATCGGTCATTGTGGATTATTTTTACATGTCTCGTGATCCCCTTTATAATGCCCCCGTTCCTTAGCTGATGGGGGCTAAATATGAAAGTAAACGTGGTCTTGAGTTTCACCATTGAACTCAGCTATCCCGAAAACTATGGATTTGACATTAATATCGGTCATTTTCGATTATTTTTACATGTCTCGGAATTCCCCCTCTGGTGACCTAAGGCCCGCATACAACGGTGGATGAATTTGAAAGTCATCGCTAATGGTAGTGTCGTCATTGATATCAGCAACCGCGAAAACTATGGATTTGACACTAATATCGGTCATTTTGGATTACTTTTACGTTTCGGTACCCCCCCCCCCCCTGGTTGACCCACGGCCCGCAGCCGAACACGGTGAATTTGGAAGTTAATGCGATCGGAGTTTCACCATGGATCTCAGCGACCGCAAAAACTATGAAATCGACACTGATATCGTTCTACTTTTACATGTCCCGGTAAACGCCCCCCTGAGACCCCCTGGTTCGAATTTTTTTGAAAACGCTTTGCCTTGGTGTGGGACCTGCACCAAGGTATCTTTGACCAAAATTTGGTAACTCTCGGTCGACTTTTCTGGTCCCCAGGCCGGTCCCGGTAAGCGTCCCCTGGAGACACCCTAGTAAGGAATTAAAAAAAAAACTCTTCGTCTTGGTCTGGGGCCTAGACCAAGCTACCCGTGACCAAATTTTGAAAAGTTTCGGTCCACTCGTATCGTCCACAGGCCGCACAAAGATAGACAGACAGACACACGAACAAACTCTATTTTATTTATATTAGAAAGGTCAGATCCGCCGTTATTGTATTAGTGCGGTGCTTGAGCGATTGATCGTAGAAATTCAAACTCCGATGAGTGATAATTTTATAGGCTTGTTTTATTACAAGTTTAAACTCTTTAGTCAGTAGAGAAGAGGTCGTGAATCATGGGTCAGAGTTGATGACAATGGGTTTTGGTGGGTCTGTGGGTCACAGTGGGTAAGAGTGATTTATGGTGGGTGGTGGGTCAGAGTGGGTCACGGTGAGTCGTGGGTCACGACGGGTGGTGAGTCAGTTGGTCGTGGCTAAAGTTCTCATTGCCCCACGCCCTCTCTGAACTACTGTGTTGAAAATTAATCAGTGAAAATCAATTGCAATTGATCAATCAATTGAAAGTAATTGCTGTGGAAATCAATTGCAATTGAATCAATTGCCAATTAATTTCAATTGCAATTGAATTACAGAATTCAATTGCAATTACTTTCCACTGCAATTACTTTCAATCAATTGATCAATTGCAATTGATTCTCCTTTTTCAATGGCCAACTGCAATTAACAATTAACCATTACTTATTTCAATTGTTAATTGCAATTAACAATTAAATTTACAGATTAATTGTTAATTGTTAATTCAATTGAAATTTGCCCAACACTGCCTCCCGGCAAAATTAAAATACCGCTAATTTTACAGTAATTATGTGATATCTTCAAATAGATAAAAGATAATCGAAATATGGAACAAGAGTGCCCTAGACAATATATTTTACATAAGAAACCGTTATCACGACTCACTTATCTGCTTTCGATTTAGAGCCATTTTGAAAATCGGCATTTATTTTCGCGTTTCTAAACGGCTGAAAACGGAAAACCACTAGGTGACTTGTGATAATGGTACCTCACGCAAAATAATATTGTCTAGGGCGCTCTTGTTCCATATTTCAATTATCTTTTATCTATTTGAAGATATCACATAATTACTGTAAAATTAGCGATATTTTAATTTCGCCGGGATGAGGCCTCTTAAAAGGTATAATTGCGAGCTATTAAACTATAATTTCGTTTCATTTTTCGTGTTCAACATGGGTTTCTTTGAACTGCAGGCATCTCCCTCGTGAATTGAAAATCTCCCGAGAGAAAAGTCTTCTGAAATCACCACTGACTCCACACATGCTCAGTGGCGTCACTTGAGGCTTCAGCCCCCCCCCCTCCCCGAGTTTGGGATATAATTACAATAATGTAGTTATTAAATATCTACTTATATCGGGGAACCTTGTCCCTCCCCTTCCCGAAAGCAAAACATGTAATGATGATGATGCACCCGCTATACATTCTCTCTACAGATTCATAATTTGTTTTGAAACACGAACATTTTCCAGTCTCGGAAAGAGCACTGCATCTGATGCTAAACTTTTTCTATAGTTCCGTTCACTTCTGTGAAGCGGCGTGGCCTCCACAGAAAACAGATGGAAGATCTAACCAAGAATTTTGTCATTTCACAACAATATATTTTCATTTTGTTTGCGGAGACGAATATGTGTCCTCATTTGGAACAGGTTGAAGTGGGACATTACCAAATAGGTGAAGACGAAATAGCTGTACGGAAGATTCCAGCGTGAGTCCCATGGACATATGGTTGGAGAGGACCATATGTTCCAATTACTCGTATGCAATCCATGACACTGACCTGGTTGTAAACACATTGCTGCATATAAAGCAGGCCATATGATCACAAATTACACATTCTCAAGGTCATCTTTAACGTGTGGAAGAAAACATTTAATTCGTTTGCTAATGTGTGAGCACGAAAACAATTCTTAACTTATCCATTGCCACCTAGATGGTGCTCATTACCTCATTGGTGACATTAAAACAACATTGTTAAATATCAAACGTTTACAATTGTCAATTTTCATGTAATTTTCAATATAGGAAAAACTCACAATACTACTATTACTTCTTATATGTTTGAAATAGCAGAATTACAGCTACAGAAACTGAAAGAGTTTTGATATATAAAGTACTCTTAATACTTCACTTCAGGCCCTATCCAGGGAGGGTCTAGGAGAGCCCCCCCCCTAAAATTTTCACGGTAGGCTTGCAAATGAACTATATAATATGGTGATGTACTATAATATTTTTGGGTCGGCCCCCAACTTCAGCCCCCCCCCTACATTTTTGGGCTGGCTACCGGCCTGCTTCACTTAATATTCGAACTTCCGAAGAGTTTAATTTGGGATAATGAAAATATTAAGTTTTCAATTAACTAAAAATGAAAAGTTTTGGGTTCCCTGTATCAAAATCATTATTAATTAAGACTAGCAGTCACAATAAGCTGTCCGTGAATTAAACTGAATAATAGAAATTAGGTTGAAGAAACTCGAAAGTTTATTATTGAAGCAAATTTAAAGGAAGCATCTACAGTCGGTTTCATCGGCATTTGTGCATCTGTTCGTCTTTCCAAGGGCTCACCCATGGGGGATCCACTAGGTCCAGAATCCTCCCCCCCCAAAAAAAAACTTCCTAACTCAACAAAACTTTGTACAGTTGTACACTTTGTACACTTTCTCAATAAAACTATACTTGTTTAACAGGGTAATTATTGATGTAGCATGAAAATGTGATCTTATACTTCATCTGTACTCTTTCTCTTATAAAAACAATCTAGTTCTATATATTTTTTTTTCTTAAATTGTAGGTGAAAGTATTTTAGAATTATTTATCGTCTTTTGGGGCCCATAATAATACCCGTTCAATATTACATAGACGTAAAAGATTGGACTCCTCAAAACAAAAATTTCTGTTTATGCACCTGGTTAGGACTACCTCACAAAAAGCTATCCATGAATTGAGCTGAATGATCAAAATTAGGCTGAAAACCGAAAGTTCGCTATTGCAGCGAGCTTGAGTGAAGCATCCACATTCGATTCGATCGACATTTGTGTGTGTATCCGTCTTTCCATCTGTCTAACTCTGCCATAGTCGGTCCCAAGCCCGTGTTGTGAAAGGAGGATGGGTCCGTATCGTCATTTACCCTATTTCTTATAGTATTGCGCTCCGTATATGGATAGCTTAGTGACTTACTATCTGTTTGCAATCTTGTATTCATACAGATATCACACGAAGAACATCCTACGATGGAAAGAACGGCTTTAGCACGTTCTCCCAAATGGGTACCTAACGCGTACCATTAAGCCTTTGGAGGGGACGTGGAACCTCAGTATAGAAAAAAATTGGATGAAGATGAGATCCCCCCCCCAAAAGGGTTGATTTTGCCAAGGAGGGTTATTGCGTATCTCCTAAATCATAGGTCTCAACATGGCCATTATCGTTTCCAAAGGGGGCGCGGGAACAAAAAGGGGCGATTTGGGGGCGTTTGAAATTTCATGACCTGTTAGACTTTTTTCTTATTATTAGACGAAAGCCATTATGAATTTTACATATTATCAAAAGCTTAGACGTTTTACTACTACTACTACTACTACTACTACTACTACTACTACTACTACTACTAATAATAATAATAATAATAATTATTATTATTATTATTATTATTAATATTATTATTATTATTATTATTACTATTATTATTATTACTATTATTGTTACTATTATTATTATTATTATTATTATTATTATTATTATTATTATTATTATTATTATTATTATTATTATTATTATTATTATTATATTTTGTAATGATGAAAGATGTCTAACCGACGTAAAAAATTCTTTTATTATAAATTTTAAAAAGTCGCTCAAAAAACTTTTGTTAGTTCCTTTCTTTTGGAAAGTGAGGAAAGCAAACATATGTTTGAAAAATGGGGGGAGGGAAATCTACTTTTCGGGGACAAATTATAGAAACGAACTTTCCTTTCAAGCTGATTTTAAGAATTGAAGCCTTTTTCTAATTCTTACAAGGTATATACATTCGCGAAGTGTCCCCTCGGGATTCGTGTAAAATTGATTCAAATGCAAAGTTCTCCGCGGCCCAATGTGTATTGTACTAATTTTAGCGGTCCATACGGGTAACTTCCATATTTATGGACCTTCATATATCCGGAATTTAGTCAACCACTACTATAAAGCTCGGTTACAAAATTGCTTTTAGTTTCTTTAGATATAATTGGACATGAATGTGGGTATATGCAAAACAAATAGGATCAAGTGCTGCTTCTCTGACACGTGTTACCCATCCCTGCCGCCATCTTGGATTCGCCATATTGGATTCAACTTTCGGTTTTTCAAATGGGAATAGGTGCATGTGATACATTAAATTAATATAAAATTTTCTCGGAAATTCATTGGTGTAGTTAATTTTAAAGTCGCTTGTACCGTTTGCAAAGTATTGCATGTTAAATGTCAGTCAATTCACAAATGTTGAAAAAAACAGAAGATTGTGCAGTTCCCCGTGTGTATATGTAATCTTTCAAACGATTTATTGTTCACGAAATATTCCCTGATCGTAAATACATACATACACACAGATATAAATACGGAAATTGTAGGTCTTCACCCAAATCTGTTCGTATCTTCATTTACATTAGGCATTTTGCTCGTAATAGAATACTTCCTTGTTATGGTATAACATGAAAGAAATAACAATCACTCAGAGAAAAGTAATAACATTATAACACCAATATTGTAAAGAGTTTGTTTATACCTACAGTCAGTGGCGTACTTACGATTTTGTTTCGGGGGCTTTGCAACTTTATTTCTGGAAATGTGAACATTCTGCAAGATATTTCATTTACTTTAAGACAGTAAATAAAATTTTGGGGGCGGTTTAAGCCGGGTAGCCCCCTCTTAAATACGCCACTGCCTACAGTTTTCTTGCAGTTAGAAATTGTTTTGATTTGTTAACATCGTTACCTTAACTGATATTACTCTCAAATATCTATTCGCGAAGTGCCTGGAGGGATTTAATATGCAATATCTTCCAAACGGTACAAGCTACGGTAAAATTAACTACACCAGTGGATTTCTGAGAAAATTCTAGATGAATTTGATATATCACTTGCATCTATTCCCATTTGAAAAACCGAAAGTTAAATCCAATATGGCGGATCCAAGATGGCGGCCAGGGCGAGTAACATGTGTCAGAGAAGCCGTACTTGATGCAATTCGTTTTGCATATGCCCACATTCATGTCCATTTACATCTAACGAAATTAAAAGCAATTTGTGTCCGAGCGTTATAGTAGTGTATGAATTCCGGATATATGAAGACCCATAAATATGCAAATTACCCGTATGAGCCTCTAAAATTAGTACAAGACACATTGGGCCGCTGAGAACTTTGGATTTAAATCAATTCTACACGAATCCCGAAGGGACACTTCGCGAATGTACCTTGTTAAACTTCTTCGTCAAAGTCTTACGTTCAGTGTTGTGCATGGATAGAGTGGGTTATGATGATGAAAGCGCTAAGGACAACTGCATTCATTCAAGCGGGTGCTATAGCACGGCCAACAAGAGATGGTCTCTGACGTTTCTTACCACATGCGGTGGGACATTGCAGCCCCTACTTTGATACCAGTGTTACCAACCACGATCACTCTGTCTTATATCATTAATTAAATTGCCACTACAGTTGCACCGAAAAAACCTTGACACGCGAGTAGTGGCAATGTCACTGCGAGCTGTCAGAGACATTCTCTTACTGGACGCACTATAGGTTCGCAAAGATTAAGAACGCTGTCCTAAATTGCCATACTTGCTTCAGCAGTCAGTCTACATCAGTCGTAGCGTCACTGAGTCCGGAAACTGTAATTTGATGTAGGTCAGGTTTTGGACCCTGTCGTTCCTACCAAGGAAACAGGACTTCGAGTTTCCCCTCAAATGACGTGGAAGTGGATCCAGAAGGATATTTAGTATCCCATCTCAACAGACGGAGTCAGGCTTGCCAACCATACGATAATTTACCGTGACATACGATAATTTAAGCCTTAATGCTATATACGAAAATGCCTTCTCGCATAAAGTTTGAGGGTTTTCCACCAGAATGAACAACTACTGTGCAACTTGCGGAAATACGGTCCAGTCCATAGGTTGTAAGATACCGGCTCTAAAGGCGAACAATTGTCCTTCTTAGCTTTTGGTCGCTAGAGGGGTAATGCAAGGAGGTAGGCGTTCCCCGATGGTGTAGTCTGCCTCTAGACATGTTGTATTATAAGGTAGGTCAAGTAATGCAAAACTTTTATTTTCGGTATACAAAAAGCTGTCTCTCTTCCCCTCAAAAGAATTTCTCCGCTCCACTTGCTCCTTCTCTAGAAATCAAAGCTAGGATCATCAATACCTGATACCTTTCGATAAACTTACGGACAGACATAGTTGTTGTATAAGATTCATCATAGTTAGACATAGTATATTTGGAAAGACTAAAATAATACTTAAACTGATGGGGGGTGGGCCCAGTGCTAGAGCGCTGTCATCTGGCGCTGGTTCGATCCCAGATCATATCATTTTGTGGTGGACAACATCATGTCTGTGGATTTTCTTGCGGTTCTCTCGTTTCGTCGCACGTGCTCATTCCACTAAATCTTCATACTCATTGTCTACCATTGATGGAGGGCACGGTGGCTCAGCGGTGGTGTTTACCTCTGGTGCGTGGGGTCTTAGGTCCGATCCCCGGTCAGTAAGTTTGTGGTGGGCAACATCGTGTCCTTGAGGTAATCCCGTTTCCTCCCACTTTCTCATTCCACCAATTCTTCCATCATCATTCACTTGCTTTAACCATTGTCTCCCTAAGCCAAAAGGGGCACGGTGGCTTAGTGGTACAGCGCTTACTAGGGATGGCCAGAACCGGTTCCTGGTGGAACCGGCTTTCGGGCCTGAACGGATCCGGTTCCAGAAGATCCGGTTCTGCAACCGGTTTTTCGGATCCAGGTCTGGAACCGGTTCCGGAACCGGTTCTGAAAATCGGATCACCAAGAACCGGTTTCTCGCGGAACCGGCTCCGCTGGAACCGAAACTTTGTGACCATCCCTACGCTAAACCCGAGCTGCTGGCAGACTGTGAACAGTGTGGTAGATGAAATGGTGGAAGCGACAGGCAGGCACCCAGGCGGCGGCCGCTTGTCTCATTTGGCTAAATAAACTGTGTAACTGGCAAACTCATTGGCTAAAGAGGCAAACTGGCCAACTCATTTGGCTAAACACCCACTGGTGGATGAATTTTTTTTCTGGAGGCACAAGCGGATCTGGGCGGGGAGGGCACAAGCGCATGGTCCTCTTTGCAGTGTTTTGAAGATGAACTTTATGCCTCCTTTACGGGACTTTGGGGGCTTTTGGATCCAGGTCTGGAACCGGTTCCTAAGATCCGGTTCTGGAACTGGGTTTTCGGATCCAGATCTGGAACCGGTTCCTACGATCCGATTCTGGAACAGGGTTTTCAGATCCAGATCTGGAACCGGTTCCTAAGATCCGGTTCTGGAACCGGATTTTCGGATCCAGGTCTGGAACCGTTTTCTAAGATCCGGTTCTGGAACCGGGTTTTCGGATCCAGGTCTGGAGCCAGTTCCAGAACCGGTTCTGAAAACGGAATCTCTGAGAACCGGTTTCTCGCGTAACCGGTTCCACCGGAACCGGATCTTTGTGGCCATCCCTAGCGCTTACCTCTGGTACGTGGTTCTCCGGTTCGATCCCCGGCCAAGTAAGGATGTAGTCGATAACATCGTGTCCGTGGGTTTTCTTCGTGTGCTCTCATTTCCTCCCACTTTCTCATTCCACCAATTCTTCCATCATCATTCACTTGCTTTAATCATCTCCCTGAACCAAAAGGGTATAATCGTGGGACGTTAAACTGAACTGAACTGAAATCAAATCTTTGAGTTTAACGTCCCACGTTTATGCCCTTTAGGCTAAGGGACACGGTGATTAAGGCAGGTGAATGATGATGGAAGGATTGGTGGAATAGAAAAGTGGGAGGAAACGGGATTACCGCGAGAACCATGTTGTCCACGGGCACGATGTTGTCCACGACGAGCTTACAGGGTCGGGGATAGAACGAGGGACCCCACACACCAAAGGTAAGTGCTCTACCTCTGAGTCACCGTGCCCCCTCTTAAACTGAAATATTTAATTTCTATCATTGATCATGGACTTTCATTTTGAACAGTGGCGGATTTAGCCCGGGGGCCTAGGTTCAAGGACGCCCATGTTGTGGTTTCCAACTGGGGGCAAGTATAAACGACGATTCAAATATAGTTCCAAATTTTTCTGTAACTAATGTAAAATTTCTATTGGGTTTTCGATATTCTGAAGTACAATTTCCTCTAGGGGAAGGGTCGAGCGCCCCACCTTGTCCCGCTGATGGACGCCCTTGCCTAGGTTCTCCAGTTTCTTGTGTGACAAAAATAATTTCAGCTATTATTTATATATTTTTAAAAAGTTTATAGTAAACTCATGGTGTATCCATCATAGCCTGTGTTCTGGCAGCCCCTTCCCCCGCAGTTTTTTCCTTCTAGATCCGCCACTGATTTTGAACTACATGTTTAAAAGAAGGGTCTTCCTGTTTCAATTTTCTGAAAGTTATTATATAATTCATAATTTTATTTTCTGATTGGATATTGAAACACTATTCATATAACCTGTTGATTGGATAATAAAGCAGAGAGAAAACAAAAATACTTACCGAATCCAAATGACATATCCATAATTCGTTGTCAAATAGTTAAAAGAAAAAAAGATCACACTTTACACCCGTTTATTCACAAAGAGACAAAACAATGCAATCTCTATCACAGAATATAATGGAACATTTTAGTTAGGGAAAGCTTTCGTCCTATTGTCTTTCCTCAAGAGACAACGAATGACACATTCTTATTGGCTAATGCTATTCAGCGTTAAAGGGAAACCCTTCCGAATACTGATGATGGAAACTTAAGAACTAAGAACGTCGCTGAATAACTAATATCATAAATGAGGGTCTTCTCAAGTCACTGAATTGCATACCAGATGGCACTGACCGGGCTTTTCAATATCACATAGTATTTACAATTGGAAAACATTTCACATTTCATATTATACCAGAGAACATACAGAAAAAGAAAGAAAAACGTATTATAAAATATTTATTTATTTATTTATTTATTTATTTATTTATTCGCTTATTACATTGAGCATAACACCCATTAAGTGTAGATAGCGTTCAAAAGTATATAATCATGATTTACAATTAGCATTGCCAGATGTTACGTTCTTTCCGTAAGCTTTACGTTTTTCTGATATGTTTTGTATTCTGCCTTTTGGCAGGTTGTAGGACAAATGTTTTATTTATTTAGGTTTGCGACTGGAAATGTTTCTTCCACGTTTCTCGATCTTCGGTTTCTTCTTTTAACTTCCAATATTATCTTGTATTTTTCAAATCACCGATCACTTGTGTTCTTCTTCTTCCTATTCCTCGCTTTCTTTCCATCTTTCCTTCTATGGCAATATGAAGAAGACAATTTCTTCGCAAGATGTGTCCAATCCAATTTGCCTTCCTACAAAGGATACTAGCTAAAATCATCTTCTTCTCTCCTATCTGTTTTTGAACATCCTTTGTTACTCTCTCTGTCCATTTTATCTTCTCCATCTTCCTCCAACCCCACATTTCGAAGTATTTCTTCTCTAATTTCCATAATGTTGAAGTCTCTGAACCATATAATCCAATGCTCCATATATAGCACTTGACAACCTCTTCCTTGGTCCAATATTAAGCCTGCTGATTAAGAGTAATCTTTGCTTGTTGAATGCTTCTTTGGCTATGGCAATTCTTAATCTGACCTCTTTGGTGTAGTAAGCGTCTCTCGTCAAAATGTTTCCCAGATAGAGCTCCATCAGGAAGTCACGGTTAGAAAGAGGGATTGCCGCCGTCGACAGTGGCGGGCCGCCGGCACAAGTCCGCGGCGGAACGACGATCTACTTGTTCAAAGTTGCCGACCTTTCGCCGAGGCGGCAAACAGTCGAAAATCGTAAAATAAAATGCCCTTTGCCGACTGTTGCCGACAGTCAGAGTCTGCAAAACAGTCGGAAAGGCCTCTTTCCGATCCACTGCCGACTCCGTATGCCGGCATCATTCCCACGGCGGCGCCGGTGCACTTAGTGTTCCTTCACGTCTATTTGCTGACTGTTCGGTAAGGCAACTTTCCGACGGCGGCGCCAACGCATTTAATGCTGATTTCCGGCTGTTTGCTGACTGCTCGGCAAGGCAACTATTCGTCGCAGTCGAAAATCACGCGGAAAGACGCCGGTGTCCGACGCCGACAATCCGACCGCGGCTTTTGGTCGGCATGGACAAATTGCCCGACTACAGGCGGCAGGATCCTGATGGGGAGCCTTCCTATCTCAACTGTGCCCCTGCTGGCGCTACTGTCGATATGTGATTTCCGGTATCTCCCTCGAAAGGGGAGGGGTAAGTTGCTGTGACCGACATCTTTCAATTGTTAGATGCGGAAGCCTTGCCACAATGAATTATTTCACGGGCTTCCCTGTGGTCTGTCTTATTAGGCACTCAAAGTAGCCTATGATCTTCATTCGTCAAGATCAAACGACTGAATGATAAATTGGCAACACTGCTGAGGTCATTCGCTTCTTTTCCCTAAGCAAAGAAAAGGGTTTCCTCCGTCAGAGGGCGGCGGGGGTTGGACCGAAGTACAGTTCGCATACTTTCCGAGGGCACAAGTGGAATAGACAGGCTCTATAGAGCGTCTTACCCTTAGATTGCAGTACAGGAGTAAATGGCAATGTTTTTCCTTATGCCCATTGTTGCCAAACTTAGCCTGAATTTTAGAAATAGGTTTTTTTTTTTTTTTTTTACTAGATATGGAAAGATTATTGTAGAACATTGTATTCTCTATCAAATAATCTGTTTTTCCGATATCAAGAAGAATTTTCAAGTATTGAAATAATTTGAAACAGTGAAATCTTACTAATGGTAAATTCAAACGTCGCGTTAAATATATCACGTCATAAGTTCGGAACTAAAAGAGATACAAAGTTGAAACTTAAACAGGTATTAACACCATATTTGGTGTCAATGTTGGAAAAGTTTGCATTCAAAAAAAACTTTTCGAATTTTAAAATAAAAAATAAAATGTACGAGAAAGTGCGTACACTATTACAATGCAATATGTAAAAAGTTGACTAGTGAGAAACTTTTTTATTTTTCAGGTTAGATGGGGGTGCAAAGCGAGAAAAATGTTGAGAAATGGTTGAAGTTATTTTTTTAAAAAATTACAGGTCGATATCTTTCTTTATTTAGATTTTATGGCTTTTAGTATTAAGAGTCAACTTTTCAAAGCGCGTGCATCTGATCAGAAGAAAGGCAGAGACAAATCTTGCCAATGTTATTTTCCTTACAATGTTTGTTTTAAAGTCACTGATATAGAGGTCTCTTGCTATACCGATGAGTATTCACTGTTGATGCTATGCGAGCACGAATCTACTGCTTAACAGAAGCATGATCGCAAAATCGAATCCTGGACCACACATGCGAGGAACATTGCGTCAATTCCACTCAATCTTATGTTTCACTTACTTCGCTCGTTTCCCTTGATATATATATATATATATATATATATATATATATATATATATATATATATATATATATATATATATATATATATATATATATATATAACATTCAGACGTATAGTTTTCTTTCTTCCAAGAAAGGCAAATTTCAATCGCGGGTGAATAGTAAGTAGTGAACACGAATCAGGATAATTCAGTTGCAATAACATAAATGACAAAAATGCAGTTGGCACTCAAATCCAACTGTTTCTTCAGAAGACCAATATCTATGAAAGAGGAAAAAGCAGGCCAATATCTATTAATGATAAAACTCCTCACTCATTGGTAATGAAAAGTTATTAGCTTTTGTAATTGATTCGTTTACAGTTCCAACGTGGTCTCTAATGTACTTTTGAATGCTGAAAATTTTGACAGTAAAAGTTGGTTTCGTTTGTAATTCCATTTTTCTTATTTACTGTGGATACGCAAATGAAAATAATAATAATAATAATAAAAAGCGTTCATAAAAGATAACTTCGTGAGCTCTCAAAACAGGATGAAAAGGCTCTTTGTTCTTTTCCCTCAATGTTTCTTTAGGAAGCATGAAAGAAACAAAATATATTTTCGGAGGGTTTGATTATTCTGTGTGGTTTTGTTTCTTCGCCCAACTATCTGTAACTTGTTGGCTGTCACTAAACGAGACACTAAAGTCAGAACCTGTGCGTTTGTTTAGAACAGATATAAAAGGGTATCTTTTCATTCTTCTTCTGTTTCCAGTTTGATAATGTGTGTCTGAGCTGTCAGAAGTGAGTATAGAATCCAGGGCGATTCAATTCCTATTCACCATTACATTTGTAGATTGTTGAAATATTTAAAATATTTTATGTGTCGTGTGCAATGTTGTATTTACTGTATTGTTCGTCATGGAGAGTGAAGTGCGGAAAAGACGTTCAATTGGTAGGCTGCGTGGGAGAGAGGGTCAAATAGTGCCGAAAGTGTTTACTGTAAGTGGAAACAGTGAAAGTGATTAAAAGGTATTTAGAATGCACCATTTCTCCTTTTATTTTATATTTACAAATCTTTCGTTAATATTCACAAATGCATTTATAATTTCTTTTAACAAAAGAAACACTGACCAAAGCTTCAAACACACTGTATTTTAAACTATAATATGTAACGGTTTCGGATATCTAACATATCCTTCCTCAGACACTATAGAACATAAATGAAAGTACAGACGCAGTCATTATCATTTTTGGTTCTTATAACGGCCCTTTTTATTTTCTTCTTGTCTACGCTATCCAAACTTCTTTGCCACAATTCATTAATAGGTAGGCCGCCTGTCCAGTTCATCAGTTTCTCTCTTCCTACTAGGAATGCGCACGAGACGAGTCGAGACAGAATTTTCCTGACAAAATTCGAGTCGAGACACAGGGCTCTTCCAATAGAGAAATATACATTTTTCGAGTCTTGACATCGCTTTTACGGCACATTTTCGAGTCGAGACAGCCACAAATCTTGTCTCGTGCGCATCCCTACTCCCTACTATAGTGCGATGGTTCATTTAGATCTCCTGGTATTTGTTAAATATCATACTGTTGTTCCGCGGATAAAATCGGATCTAAACCATCGGAAATGGGGAGCAGCCGTCTTCACAGTATACTTAACGATGTAACTTTTATTTGGAATTGGATTTGGAATTGGATTTTAAACGGAATTGGATTTGCGGATATTTTGCGTTTTTGCAATACAGACGAATGAGCGTTTTCGTACGTCACATTTTCTCGACACGTATCACTATGACACTACTCCAGTTTTCACTCTTATCCAACTTCAATAGCAGTATTTTACCCATTGCTATTCCTTAGTTTGCCGCACAATTGTTACAGGAAATTTCTGTGGGAAACTCTTTAGTCTGTCATTTATTTCAATCAGGGGCGGATTCAGGACGGACTTCTGGGGGGTTGTAATACTGCTACTTAGAACTACTTTTAAGAGCTCCAAGCTCTGGGATGGGTTTTATTTATATATAAAATAAGAAAGTTTTCTTTTGTGGGGGGCGATCGCGTGATCGCCCCTGATTTCAATCATATGTTTTCTATTAGTTTCATATGTTCTTTCGATTTCAGATTGCTCTTTTCGAAATTTTATTGCAACGATATATAAACCATCATAAAAAGAAATTTCTAACACGCAATTATTAGACTGTTGTTTCATACCCTCCAATTAGCCGTTCCAAGTGAATTTGACTGAATGAAATGAAAAAAAAAAAAAAAAGAGTTCAAAATATATAAATTTAAGGAAAGCTTTATTTACAGACTGTCACTCTGTTTATCTTTCTTCAGAAGACATACGGCGGAAGAAATGAGGCAAAAGCGCGCTCGATTTACTCTGTACTGCAATCTAAGAGTGAGACGCTCTATAGTACTTGAAATGATGGACGCTTCAACTTGTCTTTCTTCTACTTCGACCGGTAAGGGCGCGTTTCCGCGAGATTTTATCATGACTTTCGATTTTTCGTCATTGATCTCCATTCTATATAGTTTCCCAGTGTCAATTATTTTATCAATCATCGCCTGTAGTCTTTCTACGGTTTTAGCTATAATAACTGTGTCATCTGCATGACAACTTGTTTCGTATGTTTTGTTTATTTTTTTTTTCGTAAAACGATTTCTTTTGTTTGTTTCTCAATAAATAAAAAAATGATAGTGTGGACATTTTAAAAACATTTTCTTAAGTTAGTCCGAAAAAGAAGAATGAGAAGAACGGATTTTTCATGTACTCTTATCAACCCAACCCAACAATGTAACAGCATTCCGAGAGAAAATGCAGTAGGTTGCGTTTTAATATCTTCTATCTTACCAGAGCTCCAACCTCATGATTAAAAATAACTTTATCATCTTAGCCTTAGTTTGTCAACATTGTCTCGGTCATATCGCTTTATGCTTATAGAGGTGGAAATGGAATTCCAGATTGGCCTACGTCACGACAACGCAAGTCCTGTGAAACGGGGGCAGTTTTGTAGGTCTCATCCCGGCGGAATTAAAGTACTGCTAATTTTACAGTAATAATTTCATATCCTCAAATAGATAAAAGACAATCGAAATGTGGAACAAGAGCGCCCTACACAATATCATTTTACATGAGATACCGTTATCCCGACTCACTTATCTGGTTTCGATTTCGAGACATTTTGAAAATTGGCATTTATTTTCGCGTTTCTAAACGGCTGAAAACGGAAAGCCACTAGGTGACTTGTGTTAACGGTACCTCACGCAAAATAATATTGTCTAGGGCGCTCTTGTTTCATATTTCAATTATCTTTTATCTATTTGAAGATATCACATAATTACTGTAAAATTAGCGGTATTTTAATTTCGCCGGGATGAGGCCTCTTAAGAAAATTTCCTTCCAGTGACTCAAAAATTTCCATTTTCTTTCCCTAGTTTGTTGAGTGTCCGATTCCTATGACAAGATATGTGATAAGATTAGTTTATTATCAAAGGAAATACCAACCACGTTTGTTTAGTTTATTTCTTCTTGTTTCTATTTCCTTTACTTTTCAAGTTTTATCGAAAAAATACCTTTTCCCAAATTTACCTATGAAATTCCCTAGATTAGGAAAATTTCCCTCAAACTACGAACACTGTCACGGAAATAAAACGCAACCAAATTTTCGCTGGCGACCGACCAAAGTACCAATGTATAATGCAGAACAAACAATCAATCATTCTGTTGCTATTCAAGCATTTTTACAATGTTACTAAAATAGCGAGTCATTTTCGAAATTTCGAACAATTATTTCATTCTTAGTGTGTTCGAAAACCATCTTGAATTGGATTCAGGCTTTTGTTTATGATCTTAACCATTTTGTTGAGAATCGGCACGCGTCGTCCTTACGTTCTAAGAGAGAAAACGAAACAAAAAATAAATTAAAAATAAAAATAAAATGAAAAGTTCTTCCTACGTCCACATCTTTGCGTGATTCAAAGCATCTTCTCTTCTTTCTTCGATTTTTTTTCTTCCTTGAACTTTTACTAAGGGAACGTCATCCTCTCGCATTCCACTTCTTTTTCATTTCTGGATATATTGGTGTCAGGAACAAAAGCTACTGTGAACTAATTTAAACACAACTCCAAGTTGATGTGAATTCTGACATTTCCGCAAGGATTTTTTTTGTATGAATGTATACAGTGCTAGTATATATATTTTAAGAAATTGGATGTTTTCATTAAAATGCAATTAAAAGGCAACAAAACTTTGTGTAATATACTTGGTTAGTTTGGCTTTGAGTTTAGCACCCGTTCAGCACCGAGACTACATGAGACGGGGCCTACATGAGATCTGAACCACATGAACTTCCAGTGAAAACTGTAATACACTAGATTCTCGCTTATCCGGCGTCCATTTCTTGCAAAGATGGGTGCTGAATTAGCAAAAGTGCCGGATTATTGGGAGTGTCTGAAATTGAATTTAACACATACAGGGGGGGCGCGGTGGCTCAGTGGTAGAGCGTTCACCTCTGGTGCTTAGGGTCTCGGGTTCGATCCCAGCCCCCGCCAAGTGAACTTTGTGGTGGACAAACACCGTGCTCGTGGGTTTTCTCGGAGTTCTCCCGTTTCCTCCCACTTTCTTCATTCCACCATTTCACTCATCTCTCATTATCACCGTCTCCTTTAGCCTAACCGGCATAACCGTGGGACGTAAAACTTCAAGATTTCATTTCATTTCAACACATACAGTACTATATTTTATTAAAGTGATAATCTGCGTACAATCTCAAGCATTTTTTATGTTATAATGTATGTAATCTTATTAAATATAAAGTTACATACATTATAATAGAAAAAATGCATCAGACTGTACGTATAAAATATATTATCACTCACTACCGTTCCGTTTGACTAACCCGCTGAACTGACAACAATGTTGCATTTTCATTTAGCATTTGGCGATTACGTATGATACCCAGATTTTAAAAAAATCCACATTTTTTTTAGATTGAAACCAGGGGCGTACACAGGGGTTGGGCCCTGGGTGTCCAGACCTCCCGAAATCCCGACTTTTTTGTAAATGTAGTCTACTTTTAGGGATAACTTTAGAAATGTTCATATAATTTAGCCTCAAATTGTATTTGGAACCCCCCCCCCCACCGAACCCGAAACGCTTTAGACACCTTCCGAAATAAATTCCTGTGTAGGAATGCGCACGAGACGAGTCGAGACAGGATTTTTCCGACAAAATTCGAGTCGAGACACTTCTCTTGCAATACAAAAATATACATTTTTCGAGTCGAGACATCACTTTTACAGCACATTTTCGAGTCGAGACAGCCACAAATCTTGTCTCGTGCGCATCCCTATTCCTGCGTACGTCCCTGATTGAAACCAACTATTAACAACAACTTTCCTCTCTTTCCTCTCCCCCTTTTTTGTATCTTTACTCATAACGAAGATAGCCTATGGTCCCAGATGTTTTTCTATACCCGGTATATGAATGTCCCACAGCCACGCGCTCACTCAGAAATGTTTGTTGTTAAGGGTGCAAGCTTTGGGAAGGGGAGTCCAATACTAAACGCCATTACACCTATGTAGTACTGAACGGGTATTATTCTGCACCGGAAAAGACGATAAGTAATTGTAAAATACTTCCACCTATTAAGGTAACCAAAAAAGCTCTGTCGATTTCGTGGAAGTCTGTGTACTATTGGCAATCACAACGTGAGTTGAATGCGAAAGGAGATAAGACGAAGGTCAGTTGTTCGTGTGAGTATATCCAACATACTATCTGGTTGTGGCAGTTCAGTTACACCGCAAACTTGCTTAAGGACAGAGTGAACAGGGGACCTCCACAGAGCGTCATAAGGGCGTGTATGCTGTACGAGTTCAAACTGGAGTCAAACGCGGAAGATATGCCAGGTCTTTGGTGAGGGTGTTGTGACTACAAGGGACAGTGCAGCGGTGGTTTAACAAGTTTAAGGACGGTGACGAAACACTCGAAGATGCACCACGTGTCGGAAGTCAAACACATGTACAAAATGAAGATCTTCAGGCGGAAATTGAGGCGAACAGTGGTCAGACATGAGACGAACTGGGACTACAATTCAATGTGAGTGGAGAAACTATTTGGCAGGACCTCCATCAACTTAGGAAGCACTACAAGTTGGGTCAATGGGTCTCACATGATTTGACTCCGGGCCATAAGGTAACGCGAGCAGACACCTATATTTCTTTGTTGTCTTGTCTGAGAAAGGAGCCATTTCTGGACAGGGTGTTCACATGTGATGAGAAGTGGGTCCTGTACGAAGCTCCACGGCGCCGTCATCATTGATTAGCATCCCATGAACCGGTTCCAAAACAGCCGAAACCAGCACTGCACCAGAAGAAGGTCCTCCTATGTGTTTGGTGGACTGCTCGCGGCATCAGGAACTGCTATCAGCTGGTCAGAGCATCAATCCAACCATGTACTGTCAGCAGTTAAGAGGTGTTCAAGAAAAACTCTAAACTCTAGAGCCAGCACTTTTGAATCGCAAAGGGGTCCTCCTGTTACAGGACAAGCCCCACGTGACTAGGATAATCCGGGGACATTATTCTACGCCTTGGATGGGAAACACTATTGTATCCGCCGTGCTCCCCGGACATTGCATCGTCCGATTATTACCAGTTCCATTCCTTGGACAATCACCTTAGAGGACGCCAATTCAAATCCCTAGTAGAGGTGCAATATGCACTTGATACCTTCTTTGCTTCACAGACCACCAAGTTCTACCGCAATGGAATCCATGGCCTAGAATGTTGGCAGAAGGTCATCGATACTAATGGGGACAATTTTTGATCTTCCAGGTACGTCTTAGGAGTGAAAAATATTTCCGTTGAAAGGAATTCCACTCCTTTACAATTGAACTCAACTAACTTCGTAACAATCACACCACTCGTTACGAAGAGCAGTGTTGCCAAGTCGCCCCATCTGTAGTTAGTTGAGCTTCAGCCACGGAGTTAGAAAGGGGAGATCTTCGTGCAATGATTTTGAACGACGAAAAAAAAATGTTTTAAATGAATCACAGTGTCTTGAACGTTTGTCTGCTGCATTTGGGGACAGTGCGCCATCAAGTGCAACTGTTTTACGCTGGTATGCTGAATTCAATTGGGGCCGGGTCTCGCTCGATGATGAGGGGCGCAGTGGGAGACCGTCCACAGCTGACACGGAAGAAGACATTGATGCTGTGGAGAAGATGATCAAGCAAAATGAGCATGTGACCTACAGTGACATTAAGTGTACCCTTGGTATTAGTTCGCCGGGTACTTCAAACATTTTACACAAACACCTGAGTGTGAGGAAGATTTCGTCACATTGGGTCCCCCACAACTTGACAGATGCTCAGAAGCAGACTCCTGTCCAATGGTGTCAAGACATGATCCAGAAATTTGACAGTGGCGATTCTAGGAGGTTATTAGACATAGTTACCAGTGACGAAACATGGATATATCAATTTGATCCCGAAACAAAGCGCCAATCGTCTGTGTGACTGTTTCCTGGCGAAGAAGCACCATGAAAGTCAAAAGGTCAAGAAGCGTTGTAAAGAAAATGGTAGCAACAATTTTCTCACCAAATGGACATGTGGCCACAATTCCTTTGGAAAATCAACGAAGAGTTACAGCGAGATGGTACATAGATGTTTGTCTCCCAGAAGTGTTCCAAAAAATCCAGGAGAGATGACCAAGAACGGCTTGCGGTAAATCATGTAGCACCATTACAATGTATCTGCTCACTCAGTGAACATCACAATTGAATTCATTGAAGACAGTCGTGTTAAACTTCTTAGCCACCCACCCTACAGTCCTCACCTGGCTCCATGTGTTTTTTCTTGTTCCCTACGATGAAGGATACACTTCGTGGACCTAGATTTCTATCTTTTGAAGATGCTGTCACTCCTTACACAGGGCAGTTAAGTGCAGTGCCTGAAGCAGACTGGTGCTAACGCTTCCAGAATCGGTTTAGAAGGATGAGACTCTGTGTGGAGTGTCATGGAAAATACTTTGAAAAAAAAAAAAAAAACGTAATAGGCCTACCTATAATAAAGTTTTGCATACCCAGAGACCCACGTCTCAAAACTTTCCTTCTGTTTCTCGTATTTTGAGAAAGAATTATAGAATTAGATTTTTATAAGAGAAAGAGTACAGATGAAGTACAAGATCAAAATTTCATGCCACATCAATCACTGTGAAACAAGTATAGTTTTATTGAGAAAGTATGTTGATTTAGAAAGTTTTTTTTTTTTGGATGGGGGGAGTCTGGCCCTGATGGGCCCCCGTGTGTGCGGTGCAGCCCACAGTAGAACTTGTGCCAAAGACAGAGAATAATCTTTAATTGGTTAGAGTTGGGAGTATTATTTGCAAACTCGATAAAAAAAATTAAAAATGACGAAAGAGTCTGCGTTCATCTGGGTTACCTGTGACATAATCCAGTAATAACGGTTGTCCCAATGCAGGCACCGAAAAAAAAAAAAGTGAATTCTATATAAAAGTAATTCAGAAAAGAATACTGTTTCAACATGGTACTACTAGAATATAATATGTAATTCAAATAATACAACTTGCAGTCACTTCCTGGTCTTACTATTAATATGTAGACCTACCGCCAAAGCCCACAAATCTTCAAAGTACAATTGTTACATTACAATGAAATTATTGTTACTAAAATTAAAAAAAAAAAAGAAAACATGTAATAAAAGTGTTGACCAATAACAATGTGAAAAAGAAGACCTACCAAGATGTGCATGTCAACCACTGGGAAAACAGTTTCATGACATGGAGCTCAGGGTTCGTAAACCTGTCGTGCAAAGCTTCGTTCTCATGTGGCTGCGTAACATGAAAAGACCGCCGAGAAAAGTTAAAAAAAAAAAAAAAAAAAGACGCCCTGTTACTTCTTTTTTATCAATTGCATTTAATATCCAAGTATATCGTAATCACTCGTGTGTAAAGAGTAGCGTCGGGATAGTCAAGTTAGGCTTCTACGTATCAACTGAGCAACGGGAATAATTTCTCTTTTAAACAGTGTTCGAAGTGGAATGAAAGCAGAGGCGGTGTGTTTTATTACGATTTTGACTCGACATACCAACTATCAAAATGTTGAAATCCAGTGAGGGTATGTTGCCTAAAAGATTCCATTTCTACAGGGTGTCCAATATACAATGCAACCCGGGGTTTGGGATAGTAGATTTTTTGAACCTGAAGCGATACATAAATAATGGTTATACCAAAATGAAGCCTTGTTCATGCATATATTTTTAAACTAGGAAGCAACGATTGTAGTACACTAGGAACCTCACAGTGTTGCCAGATGTGACCGAAGTGTAAATCAATTATTTTACAAAACATGTAAATTGACTCATAACTCATACGTATGGATGTTCTGTCGTTAATTTTCAGTTTGTTTAGTTGGAGTAGCTTGTAAACTATGGAGCAGAAAAAAGAATTTTCATTTCCACCGATAACTAATCGGATGAGGCCTCTGTAAGGGGAAACTAGGGAAATCGTAGTTTTCATGAAACAACACTCTGAATTGGAACATTGCTGATGTTTCAGTGCATCAAAAGATGTGTTAAGGGCTTGTCTACATTATGCAACTCTTGAAAACAACGAAATAGAAACTTTGAAATTATCATGATAAAACTTTTACTTACATTCACCCGGCAACATTGCTACTATCGCGGAACGAGTTATCAGCTTTACAGCGATGCTAGAAGTGCTCCTGTTTTGATTGGAAAACTGTTTCACAAGTTTCATCATGATGGCAGCAACTTTGCGATGCGAAGAGTAGAAGCATTAATGTTCTCAATGGCACTGCGAATGTTTGTTTCCAGGTCTTGAATAGTTCGAGAATTGTTCTTGTATACCTCTTGCTTTAAGTAACCCCATAGAAATGAATACCGGGGTTGCCGGATGCACGTAAGTAAAAGTTTTATCATGATCATTTCAAAGTTTCTTGTTGATCGTTGTTTTCAGGAACTGCATAATGTAGACAGATCCTTAACACACCTTTTGATGCACTGAAACATCAGCAATGTTCCCAATTCAGAGTGTTAATTTATGAAACTACGATTTCCCTAGTTCCCCCTTACAGAGGCCTCATCCGATTAGCTATCGGTGGAAATGAAAAATTCTTAATTCTGCTCCATAGTTTACAAGCTACTCCAACTAAACAAGCTGAAAATTAACGACAGAACATCCATACATATGATTTATGAGTCAATTTACGTGTTTTGTAAAAAAAAAAAAAAAAAAAAAAAAAATACACCTTCTATTACATCTGGCAACACTGTGTGGTTCCTAGTGTACTTCAATCGATCCCTAGTTTAAAAATATATGTATGAACAAAGCTTCATTTTTGTATAACCATTATTTATGTATCGCTTCAGGTTCAAAAGTTCTACTATCCCAAACCTCGGGTTGCATTTTATTTTGGACACCCTGTATTTATATAATGATTGCAAACCATTAGAGAACTTCTCTGTAGTAATGGGGGGGGGGGGCATATTGAGAGACTTTGATCCCCGACAACAACTTTCTGAGAAAAATAAAAATATCCTCTTATGTTGTATTATAGAGAAAGAGAATTATACACGAAAATACTGAAAACCCGAATAAGGATATTAACAATTTCCTGTGGCAAAACTTCTGGTACCCCCACTCGATTGTGAGGTATTCAAAACACCCGGAAGGTCCACCCCCACAAAAAGACAATCCCTAAATCCGTCCATGTTCAAAACACAGCATTTATATGCAAGAAAACACACACATACATAACAAAGAAACAATTCAATATGAGACATCATTATATAGACTAGATGAACTTGTTTGTAGACACCTCATTTTAAAAACGAAAGGTAGGAAAAATATAACCAAAATGTCGGTGTTGTCAACTTCGAAATTATTTCTACATAAGAAATAAAATATTTTTATGTGTAAAGCTATTCGTCAATTACTGTGTACAAAAATGGATTCGTTAAAAGTATTTAGCAACAACTTTCCAGTGACGGTATGTTTTAATCACTGAAAAACCAGAGACGGTATGCCTTCATCACTGAAAAACTAGAGGCGGCATGGCATACCACCGCATATCGCCTCACTTCGACCACTAAGTCTCCCTTCAATGTGTATCAAGGATTTATCCAGCTCCTGTAAAATGGGTACCTCCTGGAAAAACCTTGGGTATAAAAGAAGTTGGAAACCTCCTGTACGCACCGAAATCTAGATAAGTATAGAGACTTACATGATCTAGCATTGGGCCTTATCTGTAGGGTTCCTGAGGAGACTAACATAGGCGTAACTAGGGTGGGACCGGGTGGAATCAAGTTCCCCGTAGAATACGTTGGGTGGATCACAGGCTGAAATTCAAGTTGTTGATTTTTTTTTAATTTTCAGAAGCAATGATGACCTTATGGTGTGTTTTAGGAGAAATCCACACCCCCTGGTGTATATCTTCGATCATGCTCAACATTGGCTACCAGTATTTTAGCAGTACTACTTTCACCCCCTCCCTGTAAGTTGAAAGTTTCCGGGGGAAATTTTACAAGAAGTAAGAGGCAACAACCCTCAGGACAAAATATCCTAGATACGCCATGGAGAGAATTCGAGACAGAATATTCTTAACGAGATGCAAGATGAGATAAATCTCTGCCAATAGGAAAATATACACTTTCCGAAACGTAGTATATAATGTTGTTATACGTAGAGGGAGGTTCCGGGTTTTAGCACACTGACCAAGATATTATGAAAAAAATAAATATTTGTCTTACTAATATATGTATACAAAATCCTGCATCGATGTGAACTTAGAAACTTGATCCACCCTTGATGAAATCTGCTTACGCCACTGGACGACATATTAGTTTCAGGACACTTCAAGATAAGGCAACCTCAACTCTTATCTTGTGGACGACCAGCCTATCCCAAATGGGGAGAGGGACGCCCTTTACCTTTACTCGTGAATTCCCGCTCGAATATTTCCCTCTTAGATTTCTAAAGTAAATGATTTTAATTTAAAAAATAATCATGTAATTCCTTTTTCTTCAATAAAATAAAGAAATTGAACTTGTCTATGAAATAGTCATAATTGATCTCTTTGTTTTCAGTATGGAAAACATGCAGTAGTTTAGAGTCGCTTATTATGCGTCGTGATTGAAATACAATTTCGGAACAACAATTTAAGGAAACTTAATTCCTACAATAGATTTAATTTTGAGTTGGTTTTGAGTTTAGTGTCCCTTTCAGCAGCAAGGCTATATGAGATGTAAACTTATTTTTCTACAGATTAACGTGGGTTCCGCACTACACGAGCTTCAGCCTGAAATCGAAACCGGGTCTCCAACACCAAAGGTACGGTAATTGCTTCGCCACGAGGGGGCTGTACAACAGATTTATGGGATATTTTTGCTTATCTAATATAAATAAAATATAGAGCTTGTTTGTGTGTTTGTGTGTCTGTCTGTCTGTGTGCGGTCTGAGGACCAGACGAGTCGACTGAGAGTTACCAAATTTTGGTCAGGGGTACTTGGTCCAGGTCCCAGACCAAGACAAAGAGTTTTTTTTTTTCTTTTTTTTAAATTCCTATCAGGAATTCTCAGGGGAGCGTTTACCGTGACATGTAAAAGTAGTAGAAAACGACCGATATTAGCGTCGAATTCATAGTTTTCGCGGTCGCTGAGATCAATGGTAAAGCCTCATTCCTACGTTAGAAGAACTTGTAGCTGTCATTAAAAAAAAAAAAAAAAAAAAAAAAAAAAAAAAATCTTGAAACCCTACCATATTTCACCATGTACACATAGTCTTAAAAGGGTCATAAAACATTTCTTTTCATCTTGCAAGTAGTTGAACAATGTGCAACTTTCTGGGACGTCTTGCTTCCTACCTGCTATCGCCCTCCTGCTGACATAAAAGAAAAACCAGCTTCGCCGCTCCCGAAACAACGGATTCTTTGGGACAGAAAGGGGAAGTGCGCCAAAATACACCTTTTTAATGAGAAGGTTCACTGTCCACTAGAGTCCAGTGCTGCATGTGTAGAGAAACCTTTCTTGCTTTCAAGAAGTTGTAACATATAAAGAGTAAATAGAAAGATCGGGTTGCAGTTTTTTTTTTTTTTTTTTTTTTTAATGACAACTACAAGATTCATTTAACGTGGCAATGTGGCTTAAAACTCCGATCGCATTCACCACATTCGGCTGCTGGTCGAGGGTCACGGGGGGGGGGGGGAGTACCGAGATATGTAAACATTATCCAAAATGATCGATATTAGTGTCAAATCCATAGTTTTCACGGTCGCTGAGATCAATGATGATACTTCCATTAGCGATGAGTTGCAAATACAGCTACTATTGTATGCGGTGCGGGGGCCACCTACGGGGACATATAATAATAATCCAAAATGACCGATATTAGTGTCAAATCCATAGTTTTCGGGGTCGCTGAGCTCAATGGTGAAACTCAAGCTCACATTTACTTTGAAATTTAGCCCCCATTAGCTAAGGAACGAGGGCCATAGGGGTCATCGAAACATGTAAAAATAATCCAAAATGATCGATATTAGTGTCAAATCCATAGTTTTCGCGGTTGCTGAGTTGAATGGTGATATTCCCATAGGCATTGACATCAAAATACAAACCCTAGAGGCGTTTCTCTTTTCAAATTTCGAACCAGAGGGTCTCAGGGAGCGTTTACTGGGATATGTAAACGTAGTAGAAAGATCGATATTTTTTTGTTGTTCAGTTTGTTTACATATATATTTTATTTGACTCATGCGAAGAATGGGTATATTCAGCTAGTTATTGAATAAAACTACAATTGTATGCTTAATGACTCATTTTAAACATGATTGATTATATGAAGAGCACTACCCGCATTTATTGTCCCTGGCTAGACCATGATTTCGGGATAATTGTAAAGATTTCTCAATCAGAGAGATGCATACTTTTTGAAGAAGAAGCAGAACCTAACTGTTTGACAATTGCAGCTGTTTCAGTTTTCTGTCTTTCGAAGCTGAATTTCAGTTGGTTTCTCTATCTTCTCTTTAATCAATGACTGAAAGTTTTTTTCTTTTTTTTTCAAATTTATACTAAAGGAACACATCTAGAAGCTATTTTCTAGGTCTTCCCCGTTTAAGGTTGGTTTAAAGGGACAAGTTTTACCGATAGATGGCACTACAGTCTTCGTATCTCTCCCATATATTTTTTACCTTTCACGAAAATTCACGATTTCTCTTACGAATTTCAACCTACAGACTTCAGATTTTTAGAGAGGGAACTTCATAACCTATCGAAGGCAACAATCCGTGCCGATTTTTTATTTAGAATTTTGTTCATTGTTGAAATTGCTTGATTGTTGAAATGGTTATCTAAACCTTTAACAATGGAACTGTTTTAACAATAAAGAAGATTCTAAATAAAAAATCGGCACGGATTGTTCCCTTTGATAGGCTATGAAGTTCCTTCCATAAAAATTTGAACTCTCTAGGTTGAAATTTGTAAAAGAAATTGTAATTTTTCGTGAAAGGTAAAAAATACATATGAGAGATACAAAGATTGTAGTGACATCTATCGGCAAAACTTGTCCCTTTACACTGACCTTAAGTAACTTTTCGAAGAGCTTGGTAAAACTTAAATAATAAATAACATTTGCAGGAAAGTTTATATTGCTGACTAGTCATGTTGCATTATCACGTGATGTGGAAATAATATTAAACACGTGATGTGGAAATGTATCGTTCTCTAATCGTTCCAAACTATAAGCAATTACGGTGCTCATCCTAGCATCTCGAGTATATTTTGTCCATTTCTCGAAAATTGACAAGCAAGATGTTTCAGGGACGGATCCAGGACGGACTTCTGTTGAGGGAGGGCGGTGGGTTGTAGTACTGCTGCTTAGAGCTACTTTTAAGAGCTCCAAACTCTGGGATGGGTTTTATTTATATATAAAATAAGAAAAAAATCCTCTTCTGGGGGGACGAATGCCCCGATCGCCCCTCCTGGATCCGCCCCTGGGATATTTTGGGATTCATTCTAGGAAAACTATAAAATAAAATGAGTATTAGAAGTAAGAGCCCAGAGTTGAGCAATTTGTTTTGAATACTCTTATGCTTTTAAACATTTCGTTTAACCTGTTCTATATAACGTCATATAATATATTATGGCTTTAAATTAACTATGACTTTATATATTTCTATAAAAATTGAATTTTAACTTTTTTATTTAAAAAAAACTTGTTACTCACTCGTTTAAAGATTAACACTATAAGATGTGATAAAAAAAATACGGTGAATAATTTTATTACAGACAAAGTAATAAACTTACATGGAATTTGATTTAATTTCCTTCAAAGTACTACTGTCCTTGGCTAGATATGCACTTATCCCAACGTTAAAATCGTGACTGGAAGCGTTTCTGGAAAGCTTCTTTGGGAAAGGCATTCAGCTGCTCTATCGTGGCACTCTTAATGTCAATGTTGAGTTGATTTTGAAAATGAAATGAAATGAAATCTTTGAGTTTTACGTCCCACGGTTATGCCGGTTAGGCTAAAGGAGACGGTGACTATGAGAAATGAGTGAAATGGTGGAATGAAGAAAGTGGGAGAACCCCGAGAAAACCCACGAGCACGGTGTTTGTCTACCACAAAGTCCACACGGCGCAAGCTTGGATCGAACCAGGGACCCCAAGCACCGGAGATGAACGCTCTACCACTGAGCCACCGCGCCCCCCCATGAATTGATTTTGGGTTTAGTGTCTCGTTCAGCAGCGAGGCTATTTGAGACGTGGACCTATTGATTAACGTGGAATCCGAACCACACGAGCTCCTTCCGGAAATCGAACCCGGGTCTCCCACGCCCAAGGCGCCTATGTTAACCGCTTAGCTACGAAGGAGCTCGTCCTTTTAATGTCAAGAATGGTATCGAAACACTTTTATTTAAGCACAGTTTTAATTTTTGGGAAGAGTCAGAAGTCGCGTCATGTTATATCTGGAGAGTACGATGGATATGGACAGACAGAAATATTTTTTCGGCAAAAACTCCGGTTCGTCAGTCAAAAGTAAGGGAACGAATTTCTCACTCATTCTTCTCATTTCCAAATCGGTCATTAAAATGCTTTACGGACAAGTACGAGATATTCAGTTCTTTGGAAAGCTCTCGAATAGTTATTCTCTTGTTTGAACGAACACTCGAATACCGGTAGTTTTTTTTTTTTTTTGCCACTTTTTGCACGTTTTCTTCTATTTTTGAGTTTAATGGACATCCCGAACGCTGCTCGTCTTCTACCGACTCATTGCCGCCTATAAATCGCTCATACAATTTGTAAGGTGTCTTCAGTTACAGCATTATCACCGCATCGTATTTTTCGATCACACCTCATATATACACATTTTGATCAACAGAAACTCAACAAATAGTGTTGCCAACCCAATATAAAGTTGTTTTTCAAATGTTACTACGTTAGATTATTACATATTTCAAATCTACGTGTGAAACGAAACCTTAAAATACCACATTTATTGTTCAGTGTTGCAAACTAAGGATGTTATAGTACCGCAAACATCTATAGTTTGGAAGCCCAGGGGCGTATCCAGGACGGACTTCTGGGGGGCGGTGGGTTGTAATACTGGTACTTAGAGCTACTTTTAAGAGCGTCAAACTCGAGGATGGGTTTTATTTATATATAAAATTTAAAAAAACTCTCTTCTTCTGGGGGGGGGGCGATCGCCCCCTGGATCTGCCCCTGTGGAAGCCTCTATCACATATACAGCATAACGGAAATGGACACGATAATGCATATCAAAAGTACCTCAACATTGGATACCATAGTCATGGTATAACTTGTTTCAAATGAATAGAAACGAAGTTGCAAAGTCTTGAAAATTTGATTTTTTCAAAAGAGATTATTTCCTTTTAAAAAATACAAATTTTCGTGAATACCTGCGGCAATCATTGCACATTGGTGAAATACGCATTTGTGGATAGTGTATGTGTGACTTCCGTCACGCCGATAAGGACTGCCACTCCACGGCTCCTCATGTTCAAAATAACACTTTGTAATTCATATTTTCCAAGTTTTCGACAGTTCTAGCTCTGAAACTATGCGCTTTTTCCCACAGATCCACATGAACATCTTTTCCTGATTTGACGTGTGGAATCATCTTTCAGAGTTTGTCGGTATAGTTCATTAAGACCCACATATATATACAGTGGTGCCCACCCCCCCTCATGTCCATGACACCCCCCCTCAATTGTCTATCCATAGGTGTTCTTCCATGAAAAAATCTTTTCTGTTAATTTTTACACTTCCTCAAACATATTTATATAGATTTTTACCCCCCCCCAAATATTTCAATGACACAGTTTGCGTCATCGCCCCCCCTTGTGGGCACCCCTGATATATATATATATATATATATATATATATATATATATATATATATATATATATATATATATATATATATATATATATATAGCGGGAACTAAATGGCTTCATTGAAGTTCATTCCTGATTGAAAGAAAGAATCAAGACGGAACAGGGGCCCAGACGTGTTAAATTGTTAAATTTATTTTATACCGTAAATTTTAATATTCGTTTGTCCCAGTAGATGGCAGATATTGCATGAAGGCAACTGGGCAAGAAGTTGAATAAACTTCGATAGATGGCAGCAGCTGTCGAGATTGGATTATTATCGTAGAATTTCAAGACGTTCACCAATTACCGTATATTAGTACACTTCTTACTTTCAAGCAACGATAACGCAGAAGAAAGTAACATTCATTAAAAATAAATAAATAAATAAACAGATTTACAGTTTCATAGCCCCTTACATGCTGAAACATTTATTTTTGAATATATGTTTTTCAATTCGTCAGTTCGTTTCTTGGTCCCGATATGTATTTATACAATTCTAGAGGCCATACCGTTCAATGCATCCAAATAAATTTTTAAATTTAAGCTTTTATAATATTCTACGGTTTGTAAGTTGAAAATTTCTTCCTACCAATATAATTAAGACAATTCACTCTTCACAAGGATGAAAAAAAATACAATTTTCTAGAAGACGGCTCTAAAGAGTTTGTTTACATTTTATAAACCAATATCTTATTAGAAACCATATAATATAGTATAAATAACTTTTCTGGGGAAAATCCAGACGTGGTAGTTTACTTTTGTAGGGTGGTGTGGGGCAATGAGCGACACTTAAGGATTTAGAAAAGTACTCTAAAAAAATCCATTAGATACATTGAACTGAAACTTTACTCAAAACAAACATTAGGGTGTCCCTTATTTAGGGTAATTTCGTGTTCGGATACACACACCAGCTAAATGTATTCTATGTGACCGTAAACACGCATTAGTGAAATAGCAGGTCCCTACGAGAATGTTAACAAGTGCCGACTTGATGACAAAGTCTTGAAATGACGTTTCCACACTATTATATAATTTAGAATGTTCAACCGTGATAACGGGGAAAATAAAAGAGACAGAGAAACGAAACTTTGCACGAAGCAACTAGAGAAAGGATGACATATGTCCGTGTATTGAGAAACATCTCCGGATAAACAGTGTTACCAACCCAAGAAAAAGTTGTGGTTTTGTAAGTCGAATGACCTAAATTGGATATCATCATTGGGAAGCAACAAAGAAAATAAAGACGAAAGAGATGGCAAACGCAGATCAGTGTTGCAAACTTTTCGAGAAATGTTGCAATGTGTTGAATGCAAACACCGTGGCGCACACTCGGAGTGAGTTCGTACACCTTAAATTAGATATAGACAAGAACTGTTCATTCTGATTTCAAGTCTAGAATTGTCCGTTGAACAGTGTTGCTATCAACAGAAGACAAATGTTGAGTTTGAAAAAGGTACAATAACTCAGAAAAGGTCACTAGTGCAGGATGGTTTAAAACCTATAATGCAAGGCGGTAGAGCATGTGGAGGAGTACCGTGGTTATGTGAGATCGATAAGTCACGTACTGACCGAGATATTCGGTATCTTGTTAAAGCTGAGAAGTAGAGTTTGTAAAAGATGGCAACGCTGCACAGTGGATGGAAATCCTAATAACCTGGTCAAAATATGAAAACTGCTTGCAATTTTCATGGGTTTATGTACTCGTGGGTTTTCGAGGTCGTTGAGCGATGATGACGTCAAAAGTGAAAAGTTCAGAATGACTGACCAAATTTGGCGAACAAAATTAGTGATGAGCAAATGCAAGATCAAGACCAAGACCGGGGTGGTCTTGGTCTTGGTCTTGCACATCCAGTCTTGGTCTTGGTCTTGCACTGGAACCCATGGTCTTGGTCTTGGTCTTGGTCTTGCACACCCAGTCTTGGTCTTGCATGCAAGAGTCTTGCAAGTCTTGCATTTAAGAAATCTCAAGCTTTGCATAGGTAAATTTTATTATGGACGTAAGGGATAATAAACTCTACAATGCGGCAACAGTAATGGAAATCCAATGTATGTATGTAAATGTAATATAGTTTAACTTCGTGTAAGTATGATGATAGTGTACAACATAGGTGATGACCTTTATTTTTTTTTTAATGGGTGCCCAGCTTCACTACTTATAAGATAAGTCACGACGTTTCGTAATCTTTCTATATTTTTTGACAGAGCCAATACTCCAGTGGTTCCCAAATTGGGGAGGCTACCCCTGAGACGCATGAAAGAAAATCAAAACGGCATAGATTATTGAAATACCATGAATGGCAAAATTATTTTTACACTCTAAATGGCGTCAGATTTTTCTTTTCAACCACGATTAGCTAATCCTTGTATTAAACAAACTTCCAATTAAATATTGAGATTTCGTTTTACTGATTCCAATATGTACTTTATAGGGCAGAAACATTGACATTACGCAAAAGCGATGAAAAAGTTGCAAGTTTTCGAAACCTGGGCATAGAAAAAAAAGGAGAGAATTAGCTGTGTTAAACGGAAAACGAATGAGAAGGTGTTAAAAATATTAGCAGTAGGGGAAAAGAAGAAAAATTTTAGATATTGTTAAGAGGAGGAAGAGGAATTGGTTAGGATATTGGCTGAGGAGGAAGGAGAACTTATTAGGATATTGGCTGAGGAAGAACTGTATTATGAGGGACGTGCTAGAGAATATTGTGGAAGGAAAGAGGGGGAGGGAGCGAAGAAGACTAGTTGAAGGAAAGTATTAAAACAGAAAATTGCTAAGTCAAGACGAAAAGACTAGCTGAGGGCCGTCGAACCTTCCCAGTTGCAGCGAGTAGGCCTAACCTGTCAATAATGGCAGAATAGCTATGATGATGATGATAATATATTTAGCAATATTGACCTCCCCTCCAAAAAAAGAGAGAAAAAATTAAAATAATAATTATTATTATCAAACCTCTTAATATTTTAGAATAATTTGAGTGAAAACTGAAAACGACTCAACTGTCTATATCTTTTGTGTAAACTCAATTTATATAAATACTTTTGACCTGTATTAGAAATACAAAATAACGGCATCAAACCTCAAGTTATTTGAAGTCTTACTTGTGAATATGGATTACTAGCATCAATTACCCACTTCGTTGGGTTAAACTACTACTACTACTACTACTACTACTACTACTACTACTACTACTACTACTACTACTAAAAACAACAACAACAACAACAATAATAATAATAATAATAATAATAATAATAATAATAATAATAATAATAATAATAATATATTTCGTTAGTCAGTCACTTTTTACTATTAGTAAAACGCTCTCTGATATCGGTCATTTCGATTATTTTATATTTCTCTCCCCTCCTCCGCCCCAAGTTGCGGGGAAGAATTTGGATTTAAATGGCATCAGAAGTGTCACTATTCGTCTTAGAGACCCGAAAACTATGGATTCGGCACTAATAGCGGCAATTTTCAATAAACTTATATATCTCCTCCTCCCGCATGTTGCGAGGCACGGTATTGGAAATGTCATTGTTCACCTCAATGACCTCGAAAACCATGAGTTCGACATTGGTAATAGTCATTATCGACAATTTTTATATATCTCGTTCCTCCCCCAAGTTGCAGTGCTGAATTTGCTTATAAACGGGATCGGAAGTATCATTGTTCACCTTAGCGACGCCGAAAACTATGGATTCGTCACTAATATTTGGTCATTTTTTATCATTATTATGCGTCATTTTCGATCATTTTTGTATCTCTTCCCTTCCTTCCTCCTAGCTCCGTGGCTGAATTTGAATTTAAACAGCATCAGAAGTGTCACTGTTTATCTCAGCGACCCCCCAAACTAAGATTCCATTTTCATATCGGTCATTTTCGATCATTTAAAAATATATTTCCCCTCCCACTCCCCTAAACTACACCGTCAAAGTGATATGATAGAAACCATCTCAGGTACGATCTTCATCTATGTTGAAAATGAAATCGAATTCGGTCTGGTCGTTCAAGAGTTGTTAAATTTTATTTATTTTTGTACATTTTCCATCCCCTCCCCCTCCCTAAGTTCAACCGTCAAAGTGATTTGATATAACCATCCCAAGTCCAAACCTCATCTATGTTGAACATTTGATTGAGATTGATCGGCTGGTTCAAGAGTGATGAAGTCACAAAGACAGTCACTTATATATATATATATATATATCCCTTCTCCCCCTCCCTTACATTGCGCTGTAGGTAAAATGATAAAAATCGCTCCAGGCCTGAACTTCATCTATGTTAAAAACTTGATCGAGATTGGTCGTTTGGTTCAAGAGTTATTAAGTTTTATTTATTATTTTATAACTCCCCCTTATCCCCTCCCCGAAGTTTTACCGTCAAAGTGAAATGATGAAAACACTTCCAGGCCCAAACCTCATCTATGTTGAAAATTTGATCGAGATCGGTCGGGTGGTTCAAGAGGTTAGGAGTCATAAAAACAGTCATTTTCAATTTTAGGCCCGAAACCAGCCACAGAGGTTGGGGAAAGAGGGCACGAATATGTTAGGGGGGAAAGTCATTAAAAATTTCCTTAAAAATATCTTAAATTTTGTACTGATGTCTGGAGGGGTCACGAAAAGATTGGGGGGCCAGGCCCTCTACCCCCCCCCCTTCGGGTTGCGGGTCTGGTTATATCGTTCAATTCTCGATATGCCGTATACCTATGGAGGCTAAAAGTTATGTTAATAAACAATTATTCTACGTATAAGCATCCGCTCATGAAATCAAACTTGCGGTCACATGCACTAAGTTTTTGTCAATGTCATGAAAATGTTATTTCGATATTAATTTTATGAGCACACCTTAAAAATTTCCAACGGATGCTTGAGTCTCGGAGCCAAGGCCATACCCATGTATTCGACACATATGATGTACGGAATTACCGATGTTCAATACTACATTTCTCTTTAGTTTTGGAAGAAGAACACCACTAATATGCTTTGAAATGAAATGAAGTATGTAGTTTAACGTCCCACGTTATTCACCAAGGCTAATGTAGACGGTAATGATGAGAAATGACTGAAATGGTAGAATGAAGAAAGTAGGTGGAAACCTAAAAATGCCGAGAAAATCCACGTACACAGTGTTTGTCCACCAAAAAAGCTCACATGGCGCAAGATGATACCTGTGTGGATTGAAAACGAGCAATATCTACAGAAAACGCAAACAACCAATTCAGAAAACGACATAATGTAGCTATATGCTACAGGGGCAGATCGACTCACACGGATTGCATAAACTACTGGGAACACATCCACTCCAGCAGCATTTTTACTGAAGCCAAGAAATTCATCTCCTACTTTTTTTACATTCTATAAAAAAATTCAAGTAGTGCCAATATTTGTGCAAGACTCTTGCGCGAGAGTCTTGGTCTTGGTCTTGGTCTTGGTCTTGCATGCAAGACTCTTGCAAAAACTGCAAGACCAAGACTCTTGCGCTCATCACTAAACAAAATAAATTCGGAATGCTCCAAATGGGCTGAAAATTGAGTTTGTTATATTCGTGAGGTCTTTAATAAGATTTTTGATGTCACAATTGTAAAATTCAATATGCCAGAACCAATACGGTGGGTAAAATGGGCGTAAATAGTCATTTGAAGGATTTCGTAAAGAATTTGCCCGCTATATTGAATCCAGTACCAGGAACCTAGACCGAGTTGGACGTGAAAGTGATAATGCAATAAACAATTGTAAATCACTTTTGAATGGGACATGTAGGATGCGATAGAATACCTTACGTGCGGTGAAACTAGAATACCTTACGTGTATGTAATTTAATGAGACTAGAACTTAAGTCTCTGCTTGGCCAATATCGACGTATGTTATGAGAAAATGAAATAAGAAATTAATTTGAAATATGTGGAACTATAGGGCACATACGCGTCCGTATAATTCATATCCTTTATCAAATAAACAGTAGATTAGAAGCAAACATAGGAAATATACGACGTACAAAACGTAGCCCACACCCATACTGGATATTCTTTTTTTCAATGTTTCTTTCTTGGAATCTGGGCATTCTGGAGTCTTGGAATCTGGTATCTGGAAATCTTGGGAGTCAGCGTAAATAGTTCTTGTCAACATTTAATTTAAGATGTCCAAAACGTTAGTACCTCACTCCTTTTGTGCGCCAACGGCGTTTGCATTTAACACATGTTCACGTTATTTCTAGAAAAGTTTGCAACATTGATCAGCGTTTACCATCTCTTTTCTCTTTATTTTCATTGTTGCTTCCAATGGTGATATTCCATTTAAGTCATTCGATTTACAAAAGCACAACTTTCTCTTGGGTTGGCAACACTGCTCATCCGGAGATGTTCGTCAATATACGGGCAGATGTCGTCCTTTCTCTAGTTGCTTCGTGCAAAGTTTCGTTTCTCTGTCTCTTTTGGTTTCTTCGGTACCACGGTTGGACATTTTAAATTATATAATAGTGTGGAAACGTCATATCATGTCAGTCGTCAAGTCGGCACGGGTTAACGTTCTTGTAGGCAGTGTTTCTTCCAGACATGTTGTTTTTGGGGGGCCACTTCCCCCGGAGCTCTGAGAGTGCCCCCCGGAGGAGACCATAATAATACAGATTTAATATAATAATAAACCACCAGTATCCCCTCGGAACAGTGCCCCCCGGAATACTATGTGTGCCTCCCCGGAACATTTTTTTCTGAAAGAACGACTGCTCATAGGGAGCTGCTATTTCACTAATGCGTGTTTACTGTCACATAGAATACATTTAGCGGGTGTCCGTATCACAACACGAAATTACCCTAAATAAGGGACACCCTAATTTACATACTTTTGTCAATATAATAAAACCATTAACTTATGAAAAGTCGTAGTACATTTTTTTTAAAAGATGGTAATAAATACAGGTCTACAATTGGCACTTGTTGCCCCACACTGCGGGACAAAGAGCGACAGCTTTGCTCATTATTAATTGTTTATTAATTTTTCATACTCGATTCCTGGCGAAACTCGCGTGGTTCGGATCCCACATTAAACTGTAGGCCCACGTCTCATATTGCCTCGCTGCTGAAAGAGACGCTAAACTTAAAACTACCGCACAATATGACACAAAAGAGAAATAGGGTCGAATCCTGGTGTTTCCAAAACCCATGACGATAATATTTGATTTGGCCGTGTAGGAAATTTAATGTTTTAGGACCTCAAACCTTCCCAGCAGTTAGTGACTGCAAAACACCTACCTATTAGAATATTAATAGACCTACTAACAATTTAGAAAATTGTCGCTCTTTGCCCCGAGACCAACATAATTTTTCTTTCCCTTGTTACTGGCAACACTGCGGTCAGTCTGTCAATGGGTTGCTAGTAAATAATAAAACGAAGTCGTATATATATAGGGTGACCAAATCATCAACTAGAAAAAACGGGACAACTTTTTACTTTTGGATAGGTTGCTCCCCTAAATATATATTTTGGCTCTCCCTTCTCTCTCTCTCTCTCTCTCTCTCTCTCTCTCTGCATCTCTCACAAAAAAGGCAAATTTACACTTTTTCGTTTTAAAACCTATTGAAAAGGTTGTGGAATTAATGAAATAACAAGTAACTATTAGCAACTAACAAAAAATCAAATTTTGAAAACATTAGCTCTTCCAAGCGACAGAAAAGTTTTAAAATATCCATGTTGCCCACCAACCTATGGTTGAGGTGAACAAGAAGACTGAAAATATATGAAACATTCATCAATATGTCAACAACAAAATCTGTCACCGGCAGAATTTATAACGAACTACTCTCAACATCGGATTCCAACTCCCTTTATTTTCTTTTTCTTACTTTTAAACATTATTTCACTTAGAACTAGTTTTCTTTTTACTTTCAGTTTTATTGTTCTATACTTTGTTCCCCTTTCGTAAATGACAGTATATTACATCTTAGTTAAATCACGGAAAAACTGTACTGTTCTGATGACAGCGCCTCAGTCTTCCACCCCCCAAAACAGAGAGTAAAAACAGTTTGTTTTTCATAAGACTTTCAGCCCGTTGCACTGTCGTCTGCGCAGTGGGAATCTCGGAGGGGGAGGCCTAGGAGGGAAAACAGTGCAACCACCACATCCAATATCACAAACGTCGTAATGATGTTGCTCAGTAATTAGACATATTCCTATATAATTACATAGCTTAGAAAATAATAATATAAATTAGGAAATTTTAGATTGGAAAGTTTTTTGTACCCAGTGTACGTAAATACGGGACATTTTGGCGTCCCGGGAAAATTTTTCGGGACACCGGGAATGGTAGTGAAAAAAACGGGACAATCCCGTTTTTACGGGACGGATGGTTACCCTACATATATACCTTTGTATTATTTTTGAGTTATATATATATTCGCACGTTGTCGCCATTACCTATTATTTAACTTTGTGCTGGAATACGCTATAAGGAGAATCAAAGATAGAGTTGAACGGTAATCGCCATGTTATGGCGTACGCTGATGATGTAAATTTAATAGGGGATGATAGGAGAACAATACAAAGAAATGCAGAGATCTTATTAAACGCTCGCAGGGACATGGGTTTAGAAGTAAATGCAGAGAAAACTAAATACATGGAAGTGTATCGGGACCGTAATACAGCAAATTATGGATGCGTTAAAATATTACATAATACTTTTGATAAAGTGTATACTTTTAAATATCTAGGATCAATATTAACAGACGAAAATCATATTCACGAAAAATTAATTGTAGACTAAAAGCAGGAAATTCGTGTTACTATTCGGTTCAACATCTCTTGTCGCGAAAATTATATAAGTTTATGTCCTTATATGATTTAGCGTCATTTAATAATATTCGTAACAGTAACGGCCGAACTTTAGATTTGGTATTATCAAATATTGATAAGGTTCTCGTTGAAAGAGACTGTCCTCTTGTTGCTAAGGAAGACAGACACCATCCCGCAATAAGTGTCTCTATCCCATTAAACGTTACAAAGAAAGAAAACAGAGAAGCTAAAGTATCTGGTTTCAACTTTAAGAAGGCTGATTTCAAAAAATTATACGTGGAACTGCACAAAATAAACTGGGGCTGTCTTTCGCAAATGAATGATATCAATAATGTGCTATCCAACTTTTACAACATGATTAATAATGTATTTAGTATGTGTATTCCCCGTAAGAAACATGTTAATGGAAATTATCCGAGCTGGTTCACTTATAGTATAATTAGAAAAATAAAATCCAAATCATATCATCATAAAAAATGGAAAAGTGGAATAACTGCAAGCCTATATCATCGTGAAAAATTTCATGAGTTATGTAAACAGATAAAGACCGACATATCAATTGCGTATAAAACATTCATTCTAGAATCTGAACTTTCTATTCATAATGATCCGGGCCAACTTTGGAGTTTTGTCAAAAGCAAAACCAAGCATATGTCATCAGCCTCCTTTACTTACAATGGGAAAGAACTAAATAAGGACAGTGAGATTGCTCAGGCCTTCGCGCATTACTTTCAATCTGTTTATAACAATGTCTCAGCAAAATATGACGTAGACAGTTTTATATCTAACAAGACGGAATGCATTAGCCTGTTGGACAACTTTCAACTTGGTGAAATTCAACTGCGAGAAATTGAAGTGGCTATAAAGGCACTCAAACCAAAAGCGTCATGTGGACCGGATGGTATTCCTCCGTATGTTGTCAAAGGCTGTATTGATATATTCAAGCATCCGCTCCATACTATATTCAATATGTCCATAAGAACAGGCACTTTTCCAGACTTATGGAAAGAAAGTTTAGTGTGTCCAGTGCCAAAGTCTGGAAATAAAAGCGAAATACAAAACTTCAGACCTATAGCTATATTATCTCCTTTTGCCAAAATTCTTGAGAGTATTTTATATACACGAATTCTGAATCACGTTAAGCCAATTATATCTATACATCAACATGGTTTCTTACACAATAGGTCTACTGCATCAAACCTAGCAGTTGTAACAAATTTTATAGCAACGGAGTTAGACAAAGGCGGCCAGGTAAACGTTATTTATACCGATTTCAGTAAGGCATTCGATGTCGTGGATCATGATGTTCTAATGGCGAAATTAACAAGCCTAAACTTTTCAAAGTCGGCAATAGAATATATTGTATCGTATTTATGTAACCGGAAACAATCTATTCTGTACAAGGGGCATGTCACCGAAAAGTTTGTTACTCTGTCTGGGGTTCCTCAAGGATCTCATCTGGGTCCTATGCTATTTCTCCTACTTATTAATGAAATTCCACTTTTTATTGAAAACTCTGAGATTCTCTTATTCGCTGATGATCTCAAATTATATTCTAGAATTAATTCAACTGAAGACTGCATACAACTACAACAAGACCTACAGCGAGTCCAAACATGGTGCGATGACAACAAATTAGTAATAAATGTATCCAAGTGTAATTCTCTGTCTTTTACGAGAAAAAGAAATCCTATCACTTTTGACTATACTCTAACTAACTCTAACTCTAACTCTATGGCCTATGGAACCCGGAGGTTCAGTGCCGCGTTCACAAAAGCTCTCCACTGACTTCTATCCTTAGCTAATTGGATCCAGTCTCTACTTTGTATTCCTATCTCTGCGAGATTCATCTTAATATTATCCTCCCATCTGCGCCTAGGTCTTCCTAATGGTCGTTTTCCTATGGGTCTACCAGTCAAGACTTTGAAAGCGTTTCTACTTTCTTCCATTCTAGCTACATGACCTGCCCACCTAAGCCTCCTAGACTTGACGACCCTAACAATGTTGGGTAAACCGTATAAACTATGTAGTTCCTCGTTATGAAGCTTCCGCCATTCCCCATTCCCGTTCCTCTTGGGTCCGAATATTCTTCTCAGGATCCTGTTCTCAAATACTTTCAGTCTATGTTCTTCCCTCAGAGTAAGCGACCATGTTTCGCAACCATACAGAACAACAGGCATGATTATCGTTTTATATATTTTAAGCTTCAAATTGCTCGACAGAATTCGCGACGACAAGAGATTTTGAACCGAATAGTAACACGAATTCCCTGCTTTTAGTCGACATTTAATTTCTTCGTGAATATGATTTTCGTCTGTTAATATTGATCCTAAATATTTGAAAGTATCCACTTTATAAAAAGTATTATTTAATATTTTAACGCCTCCACAATTTGCCGTATTACGGTCCCGACGCACTTCCATGTATTTAGTTTTCTCTGCATTTACTTCTAAACCCATGTCCCTGCAAGCGTTTAATAATATCTCTGCATTTATTTCTACTGTTCTCCTATCATCCCCTATTAAATTTACATCATCAGCATATGCCATAACCTGGTGAATGCCGTTCAACTCTAGGCCCTGGTTGCTATCTTTGATTTTCCTTATGGCGTATTCCAGCACAAAGTTAAATAATAATGGCGACAACGCATCTCCTTGTTTCAGGCCATTTTCGACGTGGAAGCTCGTGGACAAAAATTTTCCTACCCGGACTTTACTTTGGGATTCACTTAAACATATCTTAATTAATCTAATTAGCTTTCTCGGTATTCCAAGCTCTGTAAGAACGTTGTATAATGTTTCTCTCCTAACCGAGTCGTAAGCCTTTCTAAAATCAATAAATAGTTCATGTACCGGGGTATTGTATTCCCACTTCTTTTCGAGTATTTGGCGAATGGTAAATATTTGGTCGATAGTTGATCGATTTCGTCTAAATCCGCACTGATAATCTCCAATAATTTCATCTGCGTATGGGGTCAATCTTGCTAACAGAATATTTGAAAGGATTTTATAGGATGTTGACAGAAGAGAAATGCCTCGATAATTATTACAGTCAGTTTTGTCGCCTTTCTTGTGAATTGGAACAATGATTGACTCTTTCCACTCTTGTGGCAATTCTTCCTTGTTCCAGATAAGGAGAATGAGTTTGTGTATCTTGTTCCACAATTTTTCGCCTCCAGCTAAAATTAACTCAGCCGGAATTTCATCTACACCCGGAGATTTGTGTTTCTTTAATTTCTTTATAGCGGCTTCCACTTCTATTCGATTTGGTTCTGGAATATACGGTTCTGCGGTGTGTATCTCCTTTTCTCCACGCACATTAGTTTTTGGCTGCGTGTTCAGCAAATCGTCAAAGAAATCTTTCCATCTATTTAAGAGGCTATCCGTATCAGTGAGAACTGTTCCGTCAGATTTCTTTAATATATAAGCACGAGGTTGATAGCCTTTCTTAAATTCGCTGATCCCCTTATACATGTCCCGAATACTTTTATTTTTACTATTATCTTCAAGTTCCTTAATTTTAGCTTTCAAAAAATCCCGTTTCTTTGTTCTAAAAGTTTTGGAAGTTTCCCGCCTGATATCTGCGAAATTTTGTGTAGTTATTTCATTCGGATTTTGTAGCCACCGTAATTTTGCCTGTTTTCTCTTCTCTACTAGTTTAATGCATTCTTGGTCGAACCATGGTTTGTTCCTACGTATTTCCGCGTGTCCCAGTTTTTCTATTGCTGAACTTTTAATGCTATCTCTAATTTCAATCCAAGTATCCTCAACACTAGTGCACTCCGAGTCTTCTAAAACCGAGAATCTATTCGAAACTTCAATCTGGTATTCCTCTCTTACCTGGCTCTCTTCTAATTTCTTTAAATTAAATCTCTCCGTTTTCGGACATTGAGTATTACCTTTATTCAACGATAATCTCTCCCGTATTATCGCTGCTACCAGGTAGTGATCAGTGTCACAATCAGCCCCTCTAAACGACCGGACGTCAATTATGCTAGATTGTCTTCTTCTATCTACTAAAACGTGATCAATTTGATTATGTGTTTTTCCGTCTGGTGATGTCCAAGTGTATTTATGAACGTCGCGATGTGGGAATTTTGTACTCTTCACGATTAGATTTTTGGATGTTGCAAAGTTCACGAGTCTAACACCGTTGTCATTACTTTCCTTATGCAAACTTTCGTTTCCTATGATCGGTTTGAAAATATCCTCTCGTCCTACCTTCGCATTGAAATCCCCTAATAGAATCTTCATATGGTATCGCGGGAGTTGGTCAAATATCCGTTCCACTTCTTCGTAAAAACTATCTTTTATATCGTCACCCTTACCTTCAGTTGGAGCATGTACATTTAAAACAATAATATCACACCACCGTCCCTTAAGAGTAATAAAAGAAAGTCTGTCAGTAACAAATTCAACCCGTTTAATTGCTGGTAATATTTGTTTGTGAACGAAAAACCCTGTTCCTAACTGGTGATTTTTATTTCCTTCCCCGTAAAAGAACGTAAAATTTCCGGAATTCTCAGATCCATTTCCTTCCCACCTAACTTCCTGAACTCCTACTAAGTCCATCCTGTATTTCTCTAACTCACTCGTTACAGATTTTAACGCGCCTGCCCTATAAAGACTTCTAATATTCCATGTTCCAAATCTCATGTCCATTTTCTTTTGCTGATGTCGTGCCAAGTTATCAGTCCTTGTCCGAGGCTTTTGTGAATGTTTCTGAACAAGTACCTTTTTTTTTTTTTTTTTTTTTTTTTTTTACAGGATGAGGGTGTTAGCCTTACCCAAACCCCCAAGCTGGAGGACCACTCCTAGTCGTCTGTCCGCGACTGCTTATTCAGTATATTCGCAGCTAACCTCTATATCTAGAGGCCTTCTCCTCGATCCGCAACCTGAGGACGCGCCACGCCGTGGTGACAGGAACCCACGTTACACGGACTTTTGACTATACACTGAAAAAAACTAAATTGTCTAAACCAAGTACTGTCAAAGATTTAGGCGTTATTTTTGATCCTGAACTAAATTTCAATCAACACATAGATATGATAACAAACAGCGCATATAGAAACTTAGGTTTAATTTACAGAATAGGGCAAGATTTCTCCAGTGAGACAACGTTTACAACACTTTACTTTACATATGTTAGATCAAAATTAGAATATTGTTCTACAATATGGACCCCCAATAATAAAAAATACTCTCAAGAAATAGAAAATATCCAAACAAAATTCTTGAAAATGCTTACATACAAAAAAACTAATTATTATCCCAAATATTTTTCCTACAATGATCTAGTAAACAACTTTAATTTTGAAACTCTAGAAAAAAGAAGATGGATGTTGGACTTGTTATTCTTATACAAGTTATTATACAATAAGATTGACTGTATGGAGTTGGTCTCGAAAATATCATTACGGATTCCCAGTTGCAAAACCAGAGTAGAAAATACAGGGACATTTTATTGTGCAAAAGCCAGGAGCAATATGTTATATAAATCCCCTATGTGGAGGCTGTGTAAATTATACAATGATATTGCAAATAAGCTTGATAAAGTGGATGTATTTAGTCTCTCAGAAAACAGGTTCAGATCATATGTGAAACAAGAAATTTTCTGTAGTAATAGTTAAGAAATTTATATATGTAACGTTTGCTGTATGTACACAACACTGTAATTGGGTATTAAGCCTGTTGTGTTTATATTAAATAAATAAATAAATAAATAAATAAATTCTGTCGAGAAATTTGAAGCTTAAAATATATAAAACGATAATCATGCCTGGTATTCTGTATGGTTACGAAACATGGTCGCTTACTCTAAGGGAAGGACATAGACTGAAAGTATTTGAGAACAGGATCCTGAGACGAATATTCGGACCCAAGAGGGACGGGAATGGGAAATGGCGGAAACTTCATAACGAGGAACTACATAATTTATACGGCTTACCCAACATTGTTAGGGTCGTCAATTCTAGGAGGCTTAGGTGGGCAGGTCATGTAGCTAGAATGGAAGAAAGTAGAAACGCTTTCAAAGTATTGACTGGAAAACCAATCGGAAAACAATCATTAGGAGGACTTATGCGCAGATGGGAGGACAATATTAGGATGGATCTCGCAGAGATAGGAATACAAAGTAGAAACTAAGGATAGAAGTTAGTGGAGAGCTTTTGTGAACGCGGCATTGAACCTCCGGGTCCCATAAGCCATACAGTTAGTTAGTAGTTATATATATATATATATATATATATATATATATATATATATATATATATATATATATATATATATATATGATCATATTACATAATATGTTACGACACTATTGTACCAAAATTTGAAATTTTAAAAGAATGAAAATTCCATATCTTGAATGAAACTTGAAGATGTTTTCTGTCATTTTTACAAGTGTATATCAGCTCCTGTGAAGAACAACGTCTGCTGTCAAACGAAAAGAGGATAACTCCATCACATAATCCAACCCGTATCTCACTGCGCCAACTAGTGGTCTCACAAATAAATAATTAATGACGTTTCGGTGCTCTTTATTCCTTGTCGCTTGTTGCTGCACGTCAGTATAAGTTGTTTCGGCTGATTTTCTCAGAAACAACTCAGGGGGTTAACACATAAACTAAATCTGACCAAGTCTCTCATTCCGTATAAGTCTACAAAATTTACTGACCACAATACAACGCAAAATATGAGGTAAGAACTTTTCCTGGCAAGTCTGATGAAAAATTATCGAAATCCAGCCTTTTGCTAGAGTTGGAATAACAGTCTTTAATAAAACATGAGCGTACCTGTAGTATAAGCATATGTAGGCCTATAGTTTCTTCAACATATATTAAATATTCACCAGTTTTATTTACGGGGACAGAATTTCTCTCTGAATTAATCCCTGATTCTAGCAATGAGGTAACAAAGAATTAATTCTATTAATAACACTGTTTTCACACACAGTGTAATTTCGAGACTTGAAAGCCTAATGTTATCTTTGCGTCAGTATGGTAATGGTAATGGTATCTCTCTATACATAAGAATGATAACATGTTTTTAATTCCATTTGTCGATTCACTTGAGGGTACTGAGTTGAGGCTTGAAGCACAAAGTGCCTATCAGGCGTATGATTGTGTTGAATAAAACACGCTTCACACCTGTTCTCTCTATTGTTATTCACAGATTAAATTTAGTCAGAAGCAAATTGTCATCTTGTGAACTTTATTTCAAGTAAAAAGATTGAAATGTGTTTAATCAGGATAGCTATTTTTCCTGCTTACTACTCTACAATTTGTTTCCTTCAATTATTTTTTTACCCCTGGACTTCTTTTAAATTTGTTCCTACAAATATCTTATAGACTTAAGGATGATACTAGAGACGACCAAAAAAAAAAAAAAAAAAAAAAGTTCTACATACCCTCTCGTCAACAGCTACTGAAAGAGTTGAATCGACCAATTTTAATTCAGTTTTTTTTTTTTTTTTTTGGTCATAGAGGGAATATATTGTTTTTTCCTTTGCACAGCACTGAGGTAGATTTATTCGCAAGGTATTATGAATATGGAAGTCTGTATACTTTTATTGCAGGTGACTTAACTGTTTAGGAAATAACTTTGTAAACTGTATTTATTTAACTTGAACACATTTGTGATGTGGTTTATTAGAAAGGTGACAATAAAAAATGTGATAAATTAATTACAAGTTAACCGGTTGTTGATACTATCCTTGAATTATGTTTACATTTTAGTTGTTAAATCGGCCGCCTACACTCGTTCATTGTTGGGAACATATCACTGCAAAAACGGCATGTCGTTCAGTGAGAATCTTTGGAGAACAATAAGAAGGAAATGAATAAAATAATTATATTTTTACAACGATTATTTGGAGGGGTTGCTTAAACTTGATCTGCACAAATTTTAAATGACAATATTTACATGTACTTTGATAATAACTGAGTTTGGTTGACGGTGAAAATTGAAGAAATACTGAACGTGGTATCAAATGAATTTAGAAATATCAATAGTTCATGCTCAGTGCCCAAAATAGCAAGAACAACTGACTGACGAATTTCGTAAGAACCATGCGTTTCGTCTGTAGTCTGTTGCAGGGAAAATCGTAAAGTGCTGTGGTATCTGTGCTTTTATATTTCTTTTAATTGAAAATATGGTGTACTTGTAATTATCTATATGAGCACCAGAAATGTCTGTTTACCATGATGAAATTGAAATAGAAGATTTCGAGTATGACGAAGAAACGGAAACTTATTATTATCCTTGCCCGTGTGGTGATAGGTTTCAAATTACGAAGGCAAGCACGATTCGAGTGACGCAAATGTTACTTTTAGTGATAGTAAATGCTTAAGTCACTAATGAGTATTATTATATAAGGTAGATACATAAATAGAGAATGAATTAAATCTATCTTTATTGTGTGCCATTTTTGGTGAGATAAGCAAATACTTGCATGTATATCGTACGTTCCATTTTAAAATTATCAGAAATGATAAACAAAATGATATGCACAAAAGGTGACTGTTGCTTATTTTAACTTCTTCCGATAACTTTTTGAATTAAATGTCGGTGAAGCCTATTATGGGACTTCGGTGATCGTTGTATACCGTATTGAGGTTAAGTTTTATACCACTCAGGCGTCTAATCGATATACCGTAGATGTGAGCCAAAACTAAGTGCAAGTGTAAAAAATATCGAGGCATGTCTAGCAGGAGGAGTCCAAGGCACGTAAAAAATACAAAATTTACAGGAGAAATGGGTGATGCAAGTACTTAGACCTAACATAACGTAACCAAATTTAATCTAACCTGATATTTAGTATAAATAAGAGAAATTCTATTATTTTTTGGAAAATTATGCTGGTGCCCTACACTAACATAATGTGACAAAAGTAAACTAACCAAATATGAACAGAAATTGGTGCTAGTGTACTTTTTGGCGCACCACATTTTGGAAGATTTACAGGCAAAATTCAATAATTTGAATAAAAGGACATATTTATAAAGAACACATTTCTATAAGCAATAGAACTAAATACAAAGTAATACATCTGTATTTTACGTTTACAAGTGTAGGATTATTAGTGTAAAATACTTACAAGTGCTTTACTACGGATAAAATAACTAAGTGCATATGAAAGATAACTGTATTAAAAACTTTTCCACTGGCGGTGTATTTCTGCACCATGTACAGAAGTTTACTTTTATGTTTACAAGTGAAACGCTACTAGTATGAAACCATGGCAAGTGGTATTGAAACCAGTATCATTACCAAAATCCACTCATTTTCACTTCCCTTGCTTATGCGTATACTCACATTCGCTGACGCACCCTATCGCTAACGCTAAAGCCCTCCAGCTTCGCCCTGCCAGACTCGGTTAGATAGCATTCGTGCTGTTTAATGGCCACGTAGCATAGGTTTTTTTTTTGTACTGTTGTTTTTATGCATACACCCGAACTGTGCAAATCGCAAAAGAATTTTAATTTTTCAACAATTGCTTATAATGACCCCCTTCAATTTCAACTATGCCATGTGATTTATTTTCATGTCGCCCAGCGCAAGTGATTTAGGAAGCTAGTGAAAGAATTTTAATTTTTGAACAGTTCTTTCGAGTGGTGCGCCAAAATAAACCTGCACGCAGGAATTGCGGAAATTGTAACGTATTATAGAAAAAAAAATTGCTGTACCCTTCTGCTAAACATACGCCAAAATATGAACCAACCTATGCTAGGTTTCAACTAAGACGTAACATTAACTGAGTCAGCGCAAGGGTGTAGTAGGTGGAGTGCGTCTATACGGAGTTGGTGCGTCAGCGACAATGGGCATGCGCATAAACGGGGATGTTGGGAAAATAAGTAACTTTGTATTTAAACGCTCTGCTGATAACAACGAGAACGATGTAATATCCTAAACTATTTCATTTCTCTGTTTCTCCTGTAAGATTTTCAGTTTTTAGTACGTCCGGTTCACATCTGCGAAACAAAACCCGTCGAATCATTAAATGTTTTGCTTACTGGTACTGTTTTTCCGAAGAGTTAAGTTCATTCATGTTTACTTCATAGCGAGAAATAGTTTATTGTGCCTTATCAAGGAATTAGTACGTTTAGTGATAGCACACGAGATAACATGATTAACTCAGAATAAATTAATAAATTTCTACGCAGGTTTAAATTTAAGAACAGCATTCGGAATAGTTTTACCTAAATTGAGTAAGCGTAGGACAAAACGTGTGCACACGGGGATACGTCTGTAGTGTATAGGCGCGTCAGTGACTGTGGGCGTGCGAGTAGGCAAGGATAGTGTAAACATAGTGTGTTCCTCGTAAATGCCTTATTTGTTAGTACTGATCGGCCCCAAAAGCTACCCTATACTCAGTTCATTTTTCGATACATAGGCCCACCTTTATTCTCTTCGAGAGCTCCTTCGTAGCTAAGCGGTTAGTGTACGCGCCTTTGGCGTGGGAGACCCAGGTTTGATTCCTGGCGGGAGCTCATGTGGTTCGGATTCAACGTTACAGGTCCACGTCTCACGGGACGTTAAACTCAAAATCAACTAAATTTATTCTCTTGGACAGATCTCGAAGATTCCTGGGCGTCAGGTCGTCATGGTGACTGAATATACTATTGTGTGTTTCAAATGACAAGCAGCATGACCTTGAGTAGGATTCAAGCAGCGCCCAATTGGCTTTGAGCGGTGTTGACAATTCGCTACAAGCAGTTCTGCACGCTGACTTCTCACGCTACTGCGTATCTTGACAATACCAGAGGCGCTTTTTAGAAATATTGTATTAGCACATTAACTGCTCACTTTAGGAAGTAGAGAAAAGAATTACGAACACATACGTGAAAACTATCTTTTTATGTCAACTGGTTGTCATGATACATGCTTTTAAAGGTTTCCATATAAAACAATTAGTAAAACAAGCGTTGAGTCCCGCGTCTAATTTTCAGTGGATTTTTGTTTCGATTTGAGAATAGAACTCACAACTTTTACTATAGAATAATCAGAGGTGTAGCCAGCAGGTTGTTCTAGGGGAACATTGCTTTCAGGGAGAGGGAAGCTTTTAAAAGAACAAGTTATCTCTTTCAGAATATGAAAGCATTTTAAATCACCATACATACATACATAATATACGCATGTTATATTTTCACATGATACTTTATCAAAAGATGGATCTTGACAGCACTGAAGTTGAAAACCGGATTGTAAGAGGTGAATGAATAAGCTATTCATAAGAAAACAAATGCTGTTTATAGCAGTCTGTTTATCTGACTTTCTGTTTATATGGGTTAAATAATAAAGGAAAAAAAGAAAACTCGAAAAAATATCAACTCAGATATTATTATGCAATAATATAGTAGTGAGTTCACAGTGCGCCCCGTTAGGGAAATGAGAATATAAAGCATATGATTAATTTTAGTTGGTTTAATTAGGTACAGAAACCGTATTGATGTTTGATTTTTTTTAAAATCATATTTTATCACAAACGTCCTTCATTTGCATTAACTATTAAATAAGTTTATTAAACATATACCAGACGAACCTAATTTTGGAGCTGGAAATAGTTAGTAAAGACAGGGCCCCCTTTTCTCTCTTGGCTACACTCCTTTGCAATCTGATTCACATACGTCTAACATCGTAAGAACAAAGTATGGAAGTTTGTAATATTGTTTTGAAATTAACTTCAAGATATATTCTTCCTTATTCAACAGAAGAAACGCAGTATATTTTCTGTTTTTTTTTTTTCTTTCTTTCTTTCAAGTTTCATTACCTTATGTGCGACTTTTATTCCCTTTTTCTTCCTCTAGAAGGGATTCAAAAGCATCAAGCGTCTGAATGGTGTCATAAATTATCGTAACCCAAAACAAAGTCGAGCATATCGAGTTGCTTAGGAATCAGACGGATTGCTTTTGTGACACCTACACCAAGTCCAAGAGTGTTGTTATCAAAACTGGTAAGGAAACAAAGGAACTAGTTTTGAAGGAACGTAACCTCGTTTCGCATAAACAGAATTCATAAGTGTCTGGGTTGCTTTCTTCCATGGTAGTTCGTTTGTTCTCCAAAATTATAGTTGAGAATGTATTTAACCGAGTACAAATGTGGAGTTCTTTTTAAAAAAAAGTGCTACGAAGTTACTGTCGAAGAATTATTTTTGTGTTTACAAGTTTTGGAACCGGTGATAATAAATGTACAAGACTCAGATTTAGATAATCACGAATAGTGAAAGTAGTGTTAAAGACGAGCGTTTAGCATTTCCACTGGAAAAGTTAACAGGTAAATAATTTAGTTGCTATATATACTTCTAGGATGCACAGTCAAAGTTTTTGAGTTTGCTGAAATAGTATATTTATATTGTGAATAATGTTACTAATGTATGTGTCATAATCTCAACTGAAGGAAGAGCGAGAAGGGAAAGGGAAGTCCGCAATCCGGCAACACCGCGCGGAATATCGCGCACCATTGGCTATTGCCCGTGATGCTTTACATCTGAAACACACAGTAGTCTGGCGTCTAGATAATGTAAGGCAAAACCTATAGGATTATGTATCAAATTGGATTTATATTATAGTATCGCCTGGCTTTTGGGATTGGCGCTCAAGTAAGATAAAAATTTTTCGGGCAACTTCGATATATACAAAAGAGTTTGATGAGAAGCCTTAATACTCGACCAGATGTACTATCTATCCCCAAAACATTGTTCTTCAATTTTCCGTTCATAAGAAATCCAATACCGCCAGTTTTGTCAAATTCTGATTTTGTACAATAGGATAGGTTAATGTACTTCATCTCGATTAGTTCATCTCCAGTTCTTATTTCACTTAATCCGATGATGTCCCAGCTGGTCTTTCTAGCCCTCATGCCTCAGACGACAGAAATTTCACATCATACATAGTAATGGTCAGTTTTAAATAGCAACGTAGTCTGTATCTCATAAGTATTCTTATCACTCTCTGTATGTGATTCTGAACGTTGCCTTGCCCAGTCACTATTGGACTACCCGAGGATGAAGACTTTAGCTTATTCTGTCACATCTTATGAAAGAAGTTCCTAGCTATTTGAGAAAAGTCGCCATACTGACTCAGCTTGTTGATAATGGCACTTCCTGTTCGTTCGCTTATCATTAGTTAAATCTGTAAGTTTCACCGTGTAGTGGAAAGTTCTGGTCTTCAAAACTGGGAAGTACGGGTAAGATATTTGGTGGTGGGTTCGCCCGATTCCACACATCTTTACCTGATTCTTAGCATATCCTTGCTGTTAGATATCAGACATCCTTTGGAGGCTTTCACAATACGTCATTCAGAAGAGGGAGTGCAAAAAATTAAAGGCTGAGAAAGTGAGTTTAAGGAATAGAGAAAATAATTATGTAAATATTATTATGGGAGACTTCAACGTCAGAATAGAACAGTAAAAGACAAACGAAAGATCAAAATGAAATTTCAGAAATGACTGTAAGGACAAATGTAGAAACATCGTAGAATTCGCCGAAGCTGAGAAGATTTACGTTATGAATTTCCTCGAGGAAAAGTCCCACGAAAACGGACATCACGACTCCTAAGTAGAAGAACAAACAAAATGAACCACATCATGTCAGACTGAAGATATATTCAAAACAGGTACAACACAGGAAGTAACAATTGAATAGTTTGGTGTAAATTTCACCTCTGAAAATCAGAACCCTTGTAGAGCGACAAGAACGTATGTAGAAGGCAAGATGCTTCAAGAGCAGCACGAATTGCGAACAACAGTAGCTGCTGCCAAACCTTCAGTAATTTTTTTTTTTTTTCAATATTGCTCAACAATGAAATGCTATATTCTTAAGACGCTTAATCGATTGTAGAAAACCGCTTCTTGCTATCTCTTACCATTTTTGTTATATAGTGATCAGTGTTTAAGTTATTCTATAAGACTTCCGATACTTATGCATAGTATAGTTTGAAAATACAAAACGTTTACTTATATTATTATTCGGTGTTAAAGAGTCTCGTACCTCTAAATACGTATTTATTTTAAAAAATGTCAATAAAATTGTCAGACTGAACTGAAGGCAAATCTGGAGACCAGCGGCATTTGAGTAATTGGTGACACAAATTTGAAACTAAAGATTTTTTGAATATTGTTAACGCCGTTACCTCTAACATTTGTATCAACAATTACTAACACAACCATTACTAGTAATCAAACGTATACTGTACCAAGTTAAAAATAACACAAAACATTAGTAGTCATACACACCTACCTTATTATTATTATTATTATTATTATTATTATTATTATTATTATTATTATTATTATTATTATTATTATTATTATTATGTAGTTCCTTGCTGCTGAAATAGAGTTCTATTTTCGAAAACTGTTTCGTGGAAGACTTGACGGCTTATTTTCAAGTTCATCCGAACACAAATTTAGGCCATTCTGAATTCTGTTGTCATTGTGGTTCTATATATCATCTAACCATAAAGCTTTCATTACAGGAAACACTTATTGACATGTGTATTTACTGACTTGTATAGCGAGAATGTACTGCATTCTTTTGGAAAAGTTCCGTGCATTTGCTTTTTTTTTTTTTTTTTTTTTTTTTTAAACTATAATTTACAGTTATTATGCTTTCTATCAACTGTCAATGTTAATAGATTTGAAAGGAGAGAACTCGTTGTACAATTCATTTCCATCGAAACTAATTACTATGAAATGAAAATACTGTTGTTGCCGCGTGACAATACAGATACAATAATGAAAATAATTTAAATCTAACCTTTTGTTACAATAAAAATGTAATGTTTGTATACTGAGAACAATTACGTGTAAGATATACAAGTATTATAAGAAGTAAATGACATAGATAATCAGTTTTGGTGAATTAATATTAAACTCATTGCTTTATATAACAAGAGAATATTACCTGTGTAGTGGGTCAAGGGTTATTATTTTTCTGCTATATGTTCCGAAAACCCCACTGTTTGCTTATTCATGTAATCTTCCAGGTTTCTTCTTGAACTGCTGCTTAGTTCATTATCTTTTTTCTTTCTTTTTCTTCTTCTTGAGTTTTTCTCTCTTACGGTCGAAATTTGGAAATTTGTGAATAATGATACACGAAGAGTAAAAAACTGTATGACTGGAACGGGGCTCCAATCCAGAACTATTGCAATACCGTGCCGATGCTTTACGCAGTCCGCTCCCTGAACAGCCATACACCTTCTAATTCCCGAAGTCGGTGTTCTTTCATGGTTTGTACTACAACTTCCTGTTGTGCTTGGAAAATCCAGTGTCCATTTGTAGAACATCTCTGCCGGTTGTGTTATCATTATAATAACAAATAACGGAAATAATCTATTTTTAACACACCAGTTCCTCTATAGGTGCGAATTCAATGATAGCAATACACCCTCTCACTCCTGAAGTCGGCGTTCTACCTCTGACATTTAATTATGCGTTACATGTGTTATGTTACATGTATGCGTTACATGTATATATATATATATATATATACAGAGTGAATCAAAAGTCTGGACACGGTGCAATAAGTCAAGAACTGTACTTCGGAGCGAAAAACCAAAAAACACGTGTTTAGTAATATTTAAAAAACTATCTGATGAAACCAAACTCGACCCTCTAGACTCACCCCCTGGGGGCTGGGGTGGGGTCAACTTTGAAATTTCAAATGGAAACCCCAATTTTTGATTGCAGATTTGGATTCTACGGCCCAAACTATGTAAGGTTTCATCAACACTTTTCCGTCGATGCATAATATGGCGCTATAATCGGCGAAAGTAAATTAGCTGTTGGGGGTGAAAAAGAAAGACATTTTGCTGTTAGACCGAGAATCGTTACCGACATATCCGTCATCGTTAAAGACCTGCCACTTATAAACGAATCGTTCAGGTGAACGTCGCTTTAACATGTGAAAGAACGAGCGAGCAATGCCATCCCAATGTTGCAATCCCATGTCATGTGTCACTAAACGTGTTATAATTCACACATCCATACATTGCATGTGAGGAGAGAAAACAATAATGAAATGAATAACACACACACACAGATATCACTTCTTGTACAAATGCTCCACTATAATGCCGAAATTACAGGTTACGCCTATAACCTTCGTCATGTCTATTCCGAACGAAAGTTCGATCAACGTTCTTAAGAGGCCTCCATGCCACGAAATCAAGGTGGTACCATACGTACGTATTGAAATATGAACTCTGTTCACACAATGCTCTTTAGTGGTAACTCCTTTAGTTTTGAAATTATATTGGAACGACAGATTCAAATCTTGTCTAGGGCCCGATATGATCAATTTGTTGATGACACATTATAGACATTTAAAAATTAAAGGATGAAAGGATTAAAAAGAAAAAGAAAAAATACTACTACAGACTACTACTACTACCACTACTACTGCTATTAGTACTACTACTATTATTACTACTACAACTAATGCTACAATTCCTATTACTACTACTACTACTAGCAGATAATATACTATACAGGGTGAGTCAAAAGTCCTTGGACACCTGCATAAGTTTGAAAATCGACGGGAACAGTAAAAAGTGATGGGAACAGAGGTTTGATGAGGGGCCGCAACTTTTGGAGTGTATGTCATTTATGGCCGCCATCTTGAAATCCGCAATTTTGGATTCAAGTCATTTTTTTAAATGGGAAGGGGGTGTATGACACACCAAATAACACTAGCTTGAGCTCAGAAATTAAATGGTGTAATTTTTTTTTTTTTTTTTCCTATCTTGTACAGTTAGAAGTTATTAATGTTCAAAGTTGGGAAATTACCTTGATACTGAATGCTACAACACATGTTCTACGTGTTGCCCATCCCGTGCAATTCACATCTGTAGTCGCCGCAACCACTCTGACTGCACGCGGAAGAGAATGTCTCCTGAAATTTGGTCACAGGCTTGTTGGATGCGTTCCTCCAGGTGTCTCAAATCACGGATTGTCTCAGCATACACTATCTGCTTAAGATGTCCCCATAGATAAAAATCAAGGGGCGATAAGTCAGGGGATCTGGACGGCCACTCCACGGGACCACGGCGACCAATCCACTTCCCTGGCAGTTGTTCATCCAACCGTTCACGGACCAAGTCAATAGTGTGGAGGGGCTCCATCGTGCTGAAAATAAGATGGAAAAATGCGTCAGCGTTCAGTGTGGCAGGGAACACAAGGTCCTGCATCAGCATCAGATACTGTGGTGCAGTTAAGGTGTTGTAAATGAAAAATGGCCCAATGTTGCGGGTGTCCCATATGCCACACCACACCATCACCTTCGCTGAACTATGTTCTCGACTCGGGCCAACCCAGTTCGGATTTGCGTCACATCAGTATCGACAATTATGTCAATTAACCTCCCCGTTTAAAGTGAAATACGCCTCGTCGCTGAACAGTATGCCCTTGGCAAACGCAGGATCCAGTTCGTGTTCTGTAGCCCACATGCAAAACTCCAACCGGCGATCAGGGTCATCCTCGTTCAGTTTATGTTGCATGTGCAGCTTGTAAGGATGCCACTGATTGGCCCTGCAATATCCGGACAACTGAGGATTGGCTTATTGCACGTGCACGGGTACTTCGTTTAGGACTTTTTACAAACGCAACAACCGCCGTTGCAGCTTCCTCATTGGTGGCAGTCTTTGGTCGCCCATTACCTGCTCTATCTTGAACAGAGCCCGTCTCCCGTCATTTGGTGTTCATGTGATCCACCGTGCTGTACGATACTGGTTCTCTGTCTGGGTGCCGTCTGTTGTAGTCAGCTGCTATTGTTCGGTAGCTGCGTTCCTCTGCTATAAGGATGATTTCGATCTTCTGTTCACGTGTCAGATCCATTTAGATCACCTGGAATAAAGAGAGAACTGAGCCAGTGTCAAGGTAATTTCCCACCTTTGAACATTAATAACTTCTAAACTATACAAGATAGAAAAAAAAAAAACAAAACAAACAAATTACACCACTAAATTCCTGAGCTAAAGCTAGTGTTATTTGATGTGTCATACACCCCCTTCCCATTTAAAAAAAAGTGACTTGAATCCAAAATGGCGGATTTGGCCATGAATGACATACACTCTAAAAGTTGCGGCCTCTCATCAAACCTCTGTTCCCATCACTTTTTACCTTTCCCGTCGATTTTCAAACTTATGCAGGTGTCCAAGGACTTTTGACTCACCCTTACTATAATAATAATAATAATAATAATAATAATAATAATAATAATAATAATAATAATAATAATAATAATAATAAGAAGAAGAAGAAGAAGAAGAAGAAGAAAAGAAAGAATTCCATAATAATTTCACCCATCTAAAACTAGTGGGTGTCGTGAGACTTCTCACACAAGTCAGGCGAAACAATGGCGAAAATCTTCATGATGCCGTCGCTTCGGGGGACGACGTCGTGCCACTGCTGGGTCGAAGACAACCGTCTGTCTCATAGCTGCCGTTCCTGAACAGCGGCGGGGCCGTCACGGTGTCCGCTTCCAAGCCGACAAATAGGCAGTCGCCTTTGAACCAGCACTAGCTCATCCTTCTTGCTGCTGCCACCCAATAACCGACGACGGTCGGACGAACTTCGTCGGCAATTGTTCATGGGGAACGTCTCGGTTCCAAAACTTAATAGAGGTTCGGATCCCACTTTCAGCTGTAAGTCCCGTCTCTCGCGTCCCACTGCGGAAAAGGAACGATAAACATCCTAACAAACCCAATAGTCACACATTTTCTTTTGTTTTTTGATCACATGTATACTTATTTCACCATGTCCACAGCATTGAAGCTAATTAAAGTTCATATAGGAAGTTCTCCTATTTTCGCCATTATAGCGCCACGTCACACAGCGACAACGATGTTTCGACTAAATCTTATACAGGTTTGTGCGCAGAATCCGACTCTGCAATAAGAAATAAAAGCTTCCATTTCAAATGTTTCAGCTAACCCCACCTAGCGGTAGAGTGCGGTATCGTGCTTGGTACCATTGAATAACTTTGTTGATCCGACGCGTATTTCTCAAAATAACACACCGTGTGCAGATGGTCGGAGCTAATATCAAGCTCATGAACGAAGAGGGAGCATCTAGTTTCACGTATTACAGTGTGATGTCACACATCGACGGAAATGTTTTGATTATACCTTACATTATTTGGGATATAGTCTCCGAATCTCCAATAAAACATTGGAGTTTCCATTTGAAAAATCAATGCCCCCCACTCCTTTCCAGAAGGTGGGGGTAGAGTGTTGCGTTTGATATAATCGGATAGCTTCTTGAAACATATTAAATATGTTTTTTTTTTTTTTTTTTTTTGCGCTTTTTTAATCAGAAGTGTATTTCTCCATTTACTCTACTGTGGCCAAACTTTTGGTTCACCCGTTATTTCAAACATAAATTAGCTTGATAGTTACAGGCTATTTTTGATAATTTCACACCATTCAAACATTTGCACGTTATAGAGCCAATTCTATACTATCCTGATATCTTTTAATCGTCAGATAAAATAACACTGGTCGCAGTGGTCATGTGTTATTTTGTGTAAGATGAGATCTACTACTGCGACAAGGTTGGATCATTCCGATAATTTATCTTTATCAGAGAATGATACAATTGACCCTATTGAATGTCATATTTTAGCGATTAGAAAGCAGTTATATCAATACATTTTCATCTCAGACACAGAAGTCAACAAACACCATAGTGCAATAAGCAGATACTTCAATAGCTATACTTTTCTTTAATTTTCCTTTTACTTTAGTTGTTTTATTTTTTGTCCTCTACCTAATCGCTTTTGAATTTTCTTGTTTGCAACACTGATACTGCCCGAAGCCCTAATGAAGAAGGTGTGTCTTTCTCTGTGTCTTCTGTCTGTGTGTAGTGTGCTTCTATCCAGTGACGAGAAGGAACAGAGAAGTGAACCAATGACACTGAACGAGAACAGAGGTCGGAAATACTACCAAGCTCATGAACGAAATGGGAGTATTTAGGGGCCATCTATTTTCCCCGATTACTGCGATATATTATGCATCGACGGAAAAGTGTTGATGAAACGTTACATAGTTTGATCCGTAGAATCCAAATCTGCAATCAAAAATTGAGGTTTCCATTTGAAATTTCAAAGTTGACCCCACCCCAGCCCCCAGGGGGTGGGTCTAGAGGGTCGAGTTTGGTTTCATCAGATAGTTTTTTTAATATTACTAAACACGTGTTTTTTGTTTTTTCGCTCCGAAGTTCAGTTCTCGAATTATTCCACCGTGTCCAGACTTTTGATTCACTCTGTATATATATATATATATATATATAGTATATGGGAGGCCGGGGTAATAAGAGACAAAAAAATTCTAGCACTTGTATTGATTTCTTGAGGAACTAGAAAAAAATATGTGATTGTACTAAAAAAAATGAAACCTGCTGATGTATTAACACATTTTTCAGTTGATTTTTCATGCCCCAAAAAATTACGAAAAATTCTTTTAGACTCAGTGTCTCTTATTACCCCTAAGGGGTAATAAGAAACAGGGTCTCACTGCTCATGCAAATAGAATAGAAAATGAGTAAGAGTTTTAAGAAACATCTTCAGACAATTCTCAACAATTTACTTTTTTCAAAATCTGAAATATGTACGTATGTTCAAGAAATATCAAGATATAAAAAATGAAATTCAATGATTCGTTCTGAAAAGATATTTGTGTGAGTATTAAATATTAAAAACCATTGAAATAAATCATAGCTGACTTTTATAGAATCTAGATACATTATGGATACATCTGACACTACCAAATAAAAGAGAACGCTGACAAGAAATTTTCTGGAGAATGTCGGAAATGAACTTTAAAATGTGCCTAAATTCGCAATAAAGAAAAAACACCGCATTTGAAAAATAGTTTTAGCTAACTTAAATGTATTGAAAAAGCTATTAAATTGTAATCATACAAGAAGACAACATTGAAAAATGTTGTAAATCTATTGTTGATAAAATTTTATATAAAATGTAGCCTATGTAAAAAACTACATTTTCGAAAAATATGTAAGATGAATATTAAATCTTTTACGATGCACAGTCGAACGAACATATGAAAAATGTACAAAAGAATTTGGAAATGTTATGCTAGCCTATGTAAACTCCAAGGTAACATTTAAAAAACTCATAAATGTAATTTAAACTTTATGTAACATAATTATAGGAGATGGGCCTTATTAATTATCTTAGGCTGGACCACTTAAACAGGAAAAATGTATAGGCTAAAAAGAACTGTTGGCATATAGGCATGAGTTGAACAAATGTTAAGAATAGTCCTAGAAATACGTATGCCTACTAAAAAAAGAGTAGTCATATGTAATCTTTCTGTTTTGGTTTCAAAAGTCCTTTTTCACTTTGCTATAAACACAACGATTATTTTGGAGCTATCCTCTAGAAATCTGAAATGGCCTATTTCCATTTTCATTCAATTTGATAGGTCCATAAAACACAAATTTGAATGTTATAATAGGCAGACCAATTGAAACCATTTTGTTCTTTTTTCAAAAATTTAACCTTACGCGGTTATGCATCTGGGAAAGTAATATCCCTTCCAACATACCAGTCAAACAGCGTAATACATTTCTAAGCAATATTCTGCTCTGGTTGGATCAATTTCTTCTGGTAAACTTTCACCAGTTGATGATGAAATTAGTTGATTCAAAGCATATTCTCCACTGTCACTATCCATGCACAGACTCTAACTGGATTGCCAAAGTAGGAATTTTCTTATTTACTTTCTATATATAAAAAAAAACTAGCAAGTTATACTCGTCACATGCGCTAAATAAACATAAAGTTGAACTGGGGTAATAAGAGACGGCTGTCTCATTGCCCCTTCAACATTTCTAAAAGGGGTAATAAGAGACATCCCTCAATTGACCTGAAATGCAATGTTTCAGCATTTTTCAAAATTTCACATCAATCCTAGGCCGTGTCCAAAAGATACAAGTGCACATTTGAAGTACGCTTATTTCCGGAACTGACGTCACCTAGTGTGCGTCAAAAGGTCCAAGTTCACAAGTCTGCGAGTGCATAGTGCGTAGTGTGCGAGGATGTACACTATGTTAGTATACTTGTGTGCTTAACATGGCGATATCTAATAAAATAACCTATTAAAATTTTAAAAGCCATATTTTTAATATTTTTGTTGAGGTGAATTTATTTGTGAGCTGATATAATAATAATTTACTTGATAAATATACAATTTAGTGATATTACAAGTGAAATATAAAAATGTTACACAAATAACAAACCTATTTACGTTGTTCTCAGCATGCAAAGGGAAAGCAACCAAAGAGTTTCTTTAATAATGCTATAAAGACATTTGTGTTCAAATATTACATGGTGTATGTAGCTTAATTGAGATAATTAGACTATCGGTAATAAAGCTATTTGCACGCAAATGAAAAATATTAATTCCGTATGAATTAAAATATTAAGCTCTAGTATAGAATAATAACAACCTAGATTTTTCATTTCTCTATAGCTACAGTTACAGCTGCAGCTGCAATGTGAATTCGTAGGTAGATAGGCCTAATTTTCTAGTTTGTATTCTAAACAAATTCCATTCAAAGCAAATTCCAAATTCCATTCATATTTCCTTGCACTTGTGAGAGACTAATATGCCAATTATCGTACATTTTGCATTTCTGACAGCTGCCCAAAAGTGAAATACATATCAAAAATTTCTTTCCATACATTTATCAAAAATTTCACAAATTCCTCTTGATAGGTTTTTACTTTGGCCATTTCATTCATTTTTTCGATTCTTCGATTCAGTGATTTGATCTTCCGGTACCAGTTTTGAGAACTTGTCTGTTAGCCCATACATATAAGTTAGTAGCTAGGTTGGTTCCTTCTGTACCAAATATTTAATTCACATAGTATTGCCTAGTGAGCGTTAGCGAGTGAAGGCGGGTTAGAGCCCCGGAGAGCACGTTATTTTCTATCTTCGTTACGAATCGGTTTATTGAACGATTCATTGAATGAAATGGCCAAAGTAAAGACTAGCCTTCCTCTTAATTCATATAATCCCATTACTGTACCCACTATGAAACGATTATGAACAAATAATTACTTCCGTATAGTTGAACAATGAGAGCGATTACATAAGACATACTGTATTTTTTCATAAAACTGTATCTTAATTTTCACAACATCTAAAAGTAAATCTAAGGAACTTCATTACTAGCGCAGTATGGTAGAAATAGTCCAATCAGCATATCTGTAACTGGAGCAATACACTAGAACTACGACAACTACAGTATGTGTCATATTTCGCACAAGAAGCATTTATACCCAATATGAACTTTCTCCCAAATAGTTTTGAGCCATATTGTTATAAATAGCGCTATCTCAGCACTTTTGGTGTCCTAACGCTCTTGCAAATTGCCTACTTTCGCTTGCAATAAAATTCCTAAGCTACTTCGCAATAGTGTTGTCAGCGCCCTAACCACCAGTGCTACTGTTCTTCCGGGAATTAATAAATAGAACATCGCCAATAATTTAGTGGTTTCTATGTTGTTACGAGTTTATTGTGCACATAAGACAACACACACACACACACACATATATATATATATATATATATATATATATATATATATATATATAATTTACGCTCCGCTCTTGTTAATCTGCACTTGAAAGAACCGAAATGACAAATGTTTGCAGGTACGGTTATCCCATATTGTCAATCTGTACGATATATTTATATTTAATATAACTGGAAAATCACTCATCTAAAAAAAGCATGCTTATTTTTTCTAGTACGCGAAATTCTCCCTTCTTTTTTTATCAATGTTCCATGTTCCGCCACTATGAGGCGTTGGAATCAAGTGCGGATCAAAAGCTAATTTGACGAAGTGTACACTATTTAGTGTGCACTCCATTTGTAGACTTCGAGTGTGCATCCTCGAAGTGTGCACTATGTACTTTTGGACACGGCCCTAGTCACAAAGTTACATAGCAGTCATTTCCACATTTGTAACTCACTTTTCACAATACAATTTTATTTTAAAACAGTCACGAACTTTCGTGGTAAGTTCAAAGTGAAAGTATTTTTGCAAAGCGTGACAACAATATAAAAACTCATATTAGTTCATAAGTACAAGTGGGATAGGAAAGTAAAGGTATTGACGGTTTCATTACTTTTTTTTATATATATATATAATTTTGATTTGATATTTAGGATATTCTTTGGCCGTATTTCTTATAACCCCTGTCTCCCATATATATTTACTTTTCTGAAGGAATTAGAAAACTGTACACAGAGTTTTCATCTTCCTTGTTGAAACAAACACTATTTCAATATCGGTTAACAATGAACTAGATGGATGTTTAGTGAAGTGTGCTGAATCGAATGTTGTGGAAATTTCGGTGCAATGTGTTGAATCAAATACCGTAGGAATTTCGGTGCAGTGATAGTAGGTATAATATTTCGTTGTTTGCTATAATTTATGATGTCCCACTTATAGCTACCTTCATCCGGGTCTATATTCCTGATGAACAATGATTTGTATTCTTGTGTTTATGAACGAAGAAGTTTTGTCCGAAATGTTTGAGTGTTTAGCGTAGATTCACTTAGGTATTTTGATACCCCTGCTACCACTTTGAATCCTATCTAGAGATTCGAATATGTTATTTTATTCTAGTTTGACTGTTTCTCTTCGCCATACCCATGTAGGTTTGGTCACAAGTACATGCCATCTCGTAAGTACATGCCAGAGTTGATTTTTGCGTCTACATAATAACTTAGGTACCCTGTTAGAAATATTTCCGTAGGAAGTTTGAAGGTCACCCCAAAACCAAATTTCGACCTTAAATACTAAAGTTAACAGAAGAAGAAGAAAGAAACGAGTTAAGACAGTTCAAAAACTAGAGCTCCGTGGCTCAGCGGTTTGCGGACGCGCCTTTGGCGTGGGAGACCCGGCTGGAGCTCTTGTGGCTCGGATTCCACGTTAAACAGTAAGTCCCGTCTCATATAGCCTCGCTGCTGGAAGGGACGATAAACTCAAAATCAACTTAACTCAGTTCAATGGGATTTACGAAATATATATTAGGATAATAATAACCCTTGTCGCAGCACACAGGTAACAATGTTCGCTCTTTGATATAAATTAGTTCGTTGGCGTGTAGACTGCATTTCGAACTCAGGTACTCTGAATGGCGGCGCCTTGGGACCTGGCATCCCAAATTGCTAAACGGTTTTGACAAGATCTCCTATCTTCTTCGGTGGTTTGGAAATTCCTACTTCAAAATTTGGTTTATCTCAATTTTCAGATGTTCTGGAAGAGTGCCAGTTTCGGTTTTATAATCAGCTTCTTCAATGATAATTTTTTCTCTTATCTTACACAGGGAAACAAGAACCAGTCAGTTTGGTAATGGTATTCTATTTTTAAAATATTTTAATTCTGTGAAGAATACTTAATACTGGGGCGTAAACCGAGAATCAAACTGTTGATTATAGGCTCTCAGTCTATCTAAATCTTAAGCTGGTTTCTCACAGAATATTGCGAAAGATATAGAGAAACATGAATTGAAGAGAATAGGAAACTGATAATTGACTGATAAATAGGTTTTAATTTCATTATTTGCTTTTATAATGTATAGAGGCTGTGATTAAGATACGAAGCAAGGAATGTGAAACACTAACAGAAAGGTTAATCTGAAAAGGCACTTACATTGTGATCCTTGTGGTAGCTGGAGTAAACCTCGAAGGCTCTGCCACTTCTTGACTTACGGTAACTTCTAGCCAAATGGCAAGTCTAGGGCTGAAGTATAGACTTGAATGTTTGTTGAGTGAACGTAGATGATCCGTTTATATAAAACTGTGGAACGCAATCCGCATGCCTTTCACATTTCCTTATCTGGAAGTTCCACGTGTATGTCTGATAGAATAAAATAGGGTTTGGGTTTATTTCAATAAAGCGGGTTGGATTCTGGAAGAAACAAGCCTGACTTAATTCGTTCAAATCGTACAGTTAATATTTTGTACTCAAACCAGCTTTGAATTATTTACATAGATTTTACAAAAGTTTAAATATTTACAATAATTTCGGGGTTTTAAAAATTTGGTATACTACATTCACCCGCTTTAATTTGTCTCCTTGTTGAAACAAACAAAGTGTATTATTTGCAATAGTCAGAGTCCATTGTCCACATAATAGTTCAATATAGTAAATATAAATGAAATCATCAAATATAAAAGACTTATACTATATAAGAAATAATTATTTTGCAATGTTAACATTTTTGCAGCGTTCACTTAAAGGAAAACACTTCACTATTTACACTGTCTTACTATAATTGAGGACTGTCGTTCGAAACACTTACACTAAGAATTTCTGTTGTTCGCAGCTCTAATATTGGTAAAGTCTTGTCGTATAACGCTTTTAAAGTCAGTTGAAATCCATTTTTTATTTATATCTGATGATATTTTTCCTTAAGTGTGTGAAAGTAAAAGTTGAGCACTTGCACTTGTCTCTGGTTCGGACAACACCGTGTCAGTGGGTTTTCTTGGGGGGGGGGGGGTACCCGTTTCCTCGCTTTACCTAACGGGCATAACGTGGGACGTTGAACTGAAATATTTTGTTTCATATTTCACTACAAATCTTAAAATGTATAAACACTAGTCTTCCTTTGCTTTACGTTCAAATGCTAATGCTCTTATGGTTTTGATTTCCAGGAGGAACTAAAGGCAGGTGAAGAAGTCGCTGTTTGTCCCAGTTGCTCTTTGATAGTCAAGGTCATATATGATGCTGTAAGTAACTTTCTAAAATAATACTTAAAACAATTTAATGAGAAATGACGCATGTTGTTGAATAATTAGACAAAGTTAGCGTGATCTTAAAGGAGCAGTTCGACTAACAAATGCATCTTTTACAATTTATTTCCATTTGTAGAGTTGAAAATTCTAAAAGGAATAGTGTTTGTTTGATCGCGATATCTTCAGTCGTTAGCTAGTAACAGAGGAAGAAAGATTTTGTGATGACGTCATAGGTGGGCAAGAAGCGAGAGTAGGTTTACATACTACACAGTGCCAAGCATTTCGTTTGTGAGAGGTGCGGTGGCACGTTCTAAGTGCGGTTTCCTTTTCCAGAACTGATTGCAAAGACTTACAAATATCATCTGCATGTAGAAAATGATATATGATAGTGGGCTGTACAGACGTTTTTATAATATTATAAAACCTATCCTATAAAGCATGAGTGCAGCGTTTCAAAAAAAAAAAAAAAAAAAAAAAAAAAAATGTAAATAGATGGCGGACAAGATTGCTGCAACACCTAAGTACCTTTTCTTTAATCATTCTTCCGATTCCCAAACATAAGTACGTTCATTTTCACGTTTTGTTGCAATTTTTAACGCTGACCCTATAATTTTGTGCTTCAAGGTATGTACAGGATCGTAACATATGAGGCAAAAATGAAATAACATCTGTAAAGTTTGCCAGAATACGAAAAACACTTCACCGGTTAAATTTCTTTTATTCTCATAGCTGTCCGCGGAACAACTCTCATCACCCGTTTCATCATCATTGTCACATGATACAGAGAAATTAAACGATGGATCAATGTCTTGAGGAACAGTCATCGTCATTGATTCCCACTACAAGCCGGTATATTTCACTCCCTAATTCACATTGTATAGCTTATTTCTAAAGCAGTATCTTCAGAATAATGAGTGACATCGTCTCTATTACCCTCTAATGCCTCGTCTTGACTACAACCATCAATTGCGTCTTGTACGAAATTTGTACGTTGGTAACTGGACATAGATCGGTGCTCGTTCAATGGCTCGGATTTCAAACCTTTCAATAATATACTTGGAACAGCATTCCTCAGTTTGCGTGTAAATAATTCTCCTGGTATTAGTCAGAAGTGGATCTAGACAGTAAAAACTCAGGGGGGGGGGGAGTCAGAACCCAGACTATGATATGTATATCATGTTTACCAAAAACTTTCAAAAATATCTAAATAATAGCTTAAATCAATTTTGTCACTCAAAAACTGGGGGGCCTAGGCCCCCGGCCCCAGCCTAAATCCGCCACTGGCATTGACTTTTCTTTCAGTAAACTTGACTTCTCGAAGGCAGGCTCTTCAAGATGTTTGGAACACGAGTGATTTTATTTGGTACATTTTTTCCCATTGATTTTCTTGGGCCATAATTTATATCGATCTGGTGATTTCTCACGATCTAGAAACGTAAGAAAAGATACTTTACGTCCTCAGCTTCAATTGCACAAGAATTACAACCGAAAACACAGCAGCTGTTAGGCATTTCTACTTCACTTCACAGACACAGCACGCGCTGTACTAACACGTGTTTTCTACTTCACACTAGTGTTTCTTTCAGAAAAAAAATCCGGGGGGGGGGGGAAGGGACACTTAGTATTCGGAGAGGCACATTATTTTTACATAGTACTATTATATTTATTACATTATAGACGTATTATTTTGGTCTCCTCCGGGGAATCTCTCAGAGCTCCGGGAGACAGTGCCACCCTAAAAACATGTCTGGAAGAAACACTGTTTCGCACGACAAACGTAATTACTGCTCTCTCTCTACTCTATTTTATACTAATGCTATAGGAAAAACAACTAACAAAAAATTCCCTCATGAATTCAACACAGAACAAGACTGCTAACGAATCCAAAACACAATCTATTAAATCCAATGCACTATTAAAAGTTTATCAGCTGCGTACAAGGGAATGGTTGCTGACTCACATTGAGTTTCTCGCGTATCCCACCCATGACGTCATCATTTACGATTCATCAAAAACAAATGCCTGTAGAAGCTGAAGGAGATGGCCTATCAAGATATAAAAAAATACGGGTCTCTTATTTTTTGTTTCTCTTTCTATTGCACCAAACTTGTTTTTAACGCGAACTGCTCCTTTAAACTTCCCGTGTACATCATTCTACTTACAGATATATGCAATTCCTGAATATCATTTATACTTCCGAACTTTCGACTCTCCCTTGAAGTCGTCTTGGTCACGGAGAACAACAAGAAGAGAAGGAAAAATAACATCAGGTAATATACAAGGAGCGGACTTACCAGGGGAGATCAGTGCAGAAAACACTGTCAAAACCAAAAATTACATGTCAGATCTTTTTATTTTTACTTCTCATGCTGTTATCCTCCGTGACAAGTTTCTACGGGAGAATCGAAAGCTCGAAAGTAGAAGTGGTATTTCATCATCATCATAAGTATTCTGCCATTATTAGAAGATCACTTGGTGCAGCTGAGAACCTTCTGTGCTCCATGGTTTTTCGCTAACCTCTTTGTCTTCACGCACGATTCTTCTGTTTTGATATTGTCCTTTAATTGTAGTCTCCTTTACCCTCTCCTTCCTATCACCATACCCTCTAGCACGTCCCTTATGATACAGTTCCTTCTTATCCAATGTCCCAACCAGTTTCTCGTCCTCTTCTTAATAATATCTAAACTTGTTCTTTTCTCCTCATCATTTCTAACACCCTCTCATTCGTTTTCTTCTTCACCCAGCTAATACATTCCATTCTTCTCCACGCCCACATTTCGAAAGCTTCCAGTCGTTTTCCATTATTTTTGCGTAATGTTTCTGAACCATACAGTACATATATACAGTGGTATTTAGCAATTGCATAAACCTATGAGCAGAAGAATGATAGTTAAAATTTCTGGGCATATAATTAAAATTTTCCTATACAGTTTCAATAGTAACTTCTGTCTTCTTCAGTAGATCGGAGATACTTTTTGAAAATTCTTCTCACACCACTACCTATTGTGTGTAATAATATCTTGTAATTTATTGGAGGTTCATAACTGTTGCAAGATGAGAAACTAAAACTTTTTAAAGCCCGTACTGCTTATTATTAAAATTTCCGTAGAATTTGGAACACTAACTCAAGTAGCCAGTTTCTTCACTCTTCAAAAAAGTATTAATTAATTAATGTTATGTAATTACTTAATCGAGCGTAGGGGGGCACGGTGGCTCAGTGGTAGAGCGTCCACCTCTGGTATTTGGGGTCCCGGGTTCGATCCCAGCCCCCGCCAAGTGACCTTTGTGGTGGACAAACACCGTGCTCGTGGGTTTTCTCGGGTACTCCCGTTTCCTCCCACTTTCTTCATTCCACCATTTCACTCATCTCTCATTATCACCGTCTCCTTTAGCCTAACCGGCATAACCGTGGGACGTAAAACTTAAAGATTTCATTTCATTTTTTAAATCGAGCGTATGGAACACATTTCAATATCTCACTTCAGATCACTTACTTATTATATTCCTCATCATCCGAGTGAGACCCTGGAGGAACGGTAGCTCAGTGGTAGAGCGCTCACCTCTGGTTCGATCCCCGGCCAAGTATATTTGTAGTGGAGAACATCGTGTTTGTGGATTTTCTCAGAATACTCCCGCTTCCTTCTACAGTCTCATTCCACCAATTCTTTTTATAATCATTCATTTGCCTTAATCATCCGTCTCCCCTAACCTAAAGGGCATAATCGTGGGACGTTAAACTGAAAGATTTCATTTCATTTTTTGTCTTTTCCATTAGTTGGTACATTGAGTGGTCTTTTTCTATGTGTCGAATACTTGTCAACAAATATTTCATCCTTTAAGTTCAGAATACAATAAGTACTCTTTGGTTCTTTCAAATTCTACCTACTATTATAGCTATGTTTTAAGCTACTATTTTTTTTTTTTTTTATTTGGAATTACTATATATACATTTAATCTTACCCATTAGTAATTATCTTCCATAGCAATTTATTTCCAAGACATAATGAACTACAGAAATCAAACTACATATTCACACTGTCAGAAAGGAAATAAATTCTCGCATTTTTAGTACTTACAAGGTATGGACTCACTGTTTAATTGTATCTTGAAAGAGTTTTCCTGAACGGTTTTAGCCACTTACTCTCTGTTTTTTTTTTTTTTTTTTTTTTTTCCACAGTTAAGTCACTCACATTAAGATCGAATCACTATCTTGCTTCTTTGGTGCAAGAGTTGTAGTGGTGAAAACTGAACATCCGACCTGTTAATAAACTTAGAAAAAGATTTTTGTATCTGTAGAAAAAAATTCTTGCAGAGAATTTTTTGATGAAAATACTGTAGATTTTATTAATCTCTCATAGATACAAACTATGCGCGAGTCTCACTTGAACAGTACTTCTTCATTTTTTGAAGATTATTTTACAAGGTTTCATTTATTTTTGAAGATTGTCTATGCAAAATTAAAAAAATAAAGTTTAAATAATTCAACTTAATTGACATTATTACAAAATATGTTATGCTATGTTATATCACGTTTCCTAGGCTGTAAAATATTTATTGTTTAAGAAACATTTGTAAACTATCCGTACATGTGTAAGTGGGGTCTTCCTCACCTCACCACATAATCCCCATTGAGATTCAGGCATTTGTCTCACCGTTGTACTAATTTGTCCAAAGCATTTGCAAAAAAATGTAACACACTCCTCACATTGCGCTTCACTTAATCTGTTTTGAAACGTTCACCTTGTAAACTTTTAACACCAGTAAAAGATGGAAGTAACTCGGTGCTAAGTTGAGGCTGTATAGAGAGTGAGGGAGCCGTTATCGTTAAGAAGAAGAGACCAGGTCGCTTATGTGAAATTACACTTCCCTAAAAAAAAAGAGTTCAGGTTTGACATAAACGACCAGGTCTCCTGTCAATTGGTGTTATTCTTCTTGACGATAATGCACTCAATACGCAAACAAGACACACAGAATTGGTGTGGGAATGCCTGCCGCACTCTCCATAAATCCTCCATTTAACACTGAATGACTTCCATCTTTTTCCGGTGTTGGTCTGCATTGAAAATGAAGTGAAGCGAAATATGAGGAGAGAGTGACATTTTTTTGCAAACGGTTTGGACAAATTGGTACAACAGTGAGACAAATGTCTGAATCTCATTGGGGTTATGTGGAGAGCCTACACATGTTTGTATAGTTTACAAATGTGTCTTTTTTTTTTCTTTCTTTTTTTTTCTTTTAATTATAACTTAGGGAAACACATATATTGAACGACCGACGTACAGATTATAAAGGGAACGTCAGAGGTTCAAAACCATGTACTCACTATTGCTAACGTAAAAAGAAAATTGACGTGAGTTTTTAGTGCATAAATAAGTTTATGATAGGATCACTTATAGTGAATCACTATGCTTTCCTTTAATTTTACATAAATGTTACATGTTAGAGGTAAAATTATATTACTAATCTGTATACAGTTCGGGGCATATCATTACCTTCACTGAACACACTATGAAGGTATAATCAAAGGGTACATCTTATTATCTCAGAAAAACAAGAAGAGATTACTTCTAACCCTTCTATTTTTAGTTTTGATTTTTATACAGGTACAAATCACCTTTTATTGCGGCACCAACTTGAGTCTTCTTGTCCTCGTATCTTATACCACACTACTATTGTGCCTTTTTGTTCTTTCTTTTAGCGGGCCACGGTGAGTCAGTGGTAGAGCGCTCACATCAAATAGTTGGAGTTCCTGGTTCGATCCCAGCTTGCGCCAAATAGGCTTTTGGCGGACAAAGATCGTGTGTATGTTTTTTCTCTCGGGGTTCTGCCGTTTGTTCCCACTTTCTTCATTCTACCATTTCAATCATTCTCATCATCACAGTCTCCTTTAGCCTAACCGGCATAACCGTGGGACGTAAAACTCAAAGATTTCATTTCCTAACCGGCATAAGCGTGGGACGTAAAACAGGGATTTCGGTTTTCCCTTTCTTTTCTATCTGATCTAATAGCATGTTCTACATATCATGATAATTAATCCACTGTTCCAATTAATAAATCGTTTTCTTAATTCTCTTCTTATTCACTGTGCTTCTTTCCACTTTCTTACATTTCTTTTCCTTTCTAGTCCTTTCTGAAGAAAAACTCACGATTTTTTGCGTTTTTCCAATTACTTTAAAACTAATTTTGGATTTTAAAATACATTACGAAGAAAGAGAAAAAAAGCGTTAATGAAAATAAACATGAAAATTAATTTTAGTAGTGATACTACTTTACCTTAGGTGCGTGATCTGTTCCTCCTCCAAGTCAATTTGTTCCCTTCCTAAATTTCATTTCGTTCGTTGTGTTATGGATGATGAATGTAGGAGTGTTTTACCACTTGTTTAAATGAAAATAAATTTAGAGAGGTTATAAAAACACATAGAAGAGGTAATTTATATTTGGGATTAATATAAAGAAACTAATATATTTAAATACACAAAGTTTAGTAGCAGCTGGTTTTGGTTAAAAAGGGTTAAGCGGTGATTACAACTAATGATGAAATTAATAGATTCTACTTATTAGCATTAGGTTAAGTTTTATGTTGTTTTAGCGAGCACACACAGACGATGTGTATTTTTTTCTTTTTAACTAGTGGTGGAGTTTTTTGAACAGCCCGTCTCCAACGATTTTGTTTTTGATTTTTGTGTGACGTTAGGTAGGAAACGTTTGAATTTTTTACGTGTGGTTAAAATGTTATTGTGGAACTTCGTTAATTACCAAGTTAGCTTTGCTTTTGATGTTTTACAGTTATTAAGTTTTTATGTTTTAATAGGAAAGAGGACATGATGCAGTAGCAAGTCGAAAATCCGAACTAATTAGGACCATAGATAGCTTGGATTTTCAAATTGTTCAGATTTCCGAAAATGCTATTTAGACTTAAATATACTGTTCGGTATGCTTTTTTATCGCTACAGTGGTTATACAGTATGTACAGTAATTACAATACTGTTCGTAAGGCTTCTTACATTTAATGTTTCTGAAGACCTTGCTCGTACACTAAATTACACTGTTCTTGTAACTCACACTTAAAACTTAACTTCTTAGGCCTAAGGGAAAATAAAAATAATTATAACAAACAATTACATAGAATATGAATGAGCTTCTGACTTCACACAAAGAAAATTGAATTGGTAGTATACTTGCACTGGCTTCTAGGGACCGCTTTCGGATTATCGACGTCCTACTATATATATATATATATATATATATATATATATATACACCGAGGGTTGATTAATTCGTGTGTTAATTTCATTTGTTCACTCTGCAAAAGTGATACGAGTTAAAGCCGTGAAATTTGGTGTAACTTTAGACGAAGGACATAAGTTTTGTTTCGTCATAGAAGCATTCCACTTGTACTAAAGATTGAAGGGATATAGGGTCAAAGGTCAAATTTCGATTTTTTCCTTATGGGACTGCAATGGTAAATTCTGAAAGAGCCTGAAAAAACGTAAATCGAACTGATAACAAAGAAAAAGCTGTATGGTATGATTCTATGTCGCAAGCCGACCAAATGTGCGTCAATCAAGTGTCAAGGTCAGAGGTCATCTTGAGAACCCATTTGAATACATTGAAAACAACGCAATGTCCTTACCTCATCATGTCAAATGGGTTCTCAAGGTGACCTTGATCTGACAGTGACTTCTGGCCATGACACTTGATTGACGCACATTTGGTCGGCTTGCGACATAGAATCATACCATACAGCTTTTTCTTTGTTATCACTTTGATTTACGTTTTTCCAGGCTTTCAGAATTTACCATTGCAATCCCATAAGGAAAGAATCGAAATTTGACCTTTGACCCTATATCTCTTCAATCTTTAGTACAAGTGACATGCTTCTATGACGAAACAAAACTTATCTCCTTCGTCTAAAGTTACACCAAATTGCACGGCTTTACCTCATACCACTTTTTCACAGTGAACAAATGAAATTGACACACGAATTAATCAACCCTCTGTGTATATATATCATACCATATATATTAAAAGTGGCAGGTGCTAGGCACGTAATAAAAATCGGAAAGAATTTTAAGCTTGTCAGAATTTTAAACCTTGATTTTAGTGCATTTTGTAGAATTGAAGAGGTGGTTTTTGACAATGTACACTTATGTCCAAAATTATTGTCGCATGTCTATAAGTATGTTTTTGTAGGAGTGTAATTTGATAACGAATTCGCGCGGTATTTCTTACAATGTTAGTATGTGTATAATCGGCAAAGACATGTATGTGGCAAATTTCATGACAGAAGAGCAGTAAATAAGAACAACAAAACGAAAATAAAATTTTCTTGTCCATTTAGCAACATTTCACTTTACTCATTCTAATTTTCGTATTTATAATTCTTTTGCTATGAAATTTACTACAAATATACATTTCCCGATTGTACACATAGTATCAATATTACAAATATCTTGCAAAATCATTATCAAATTATATTCTTACAAGAAGACAGTTATAGATATGCGACGATCATTTTGGACATGAGTGTACATATGTTGCATAATTTGTGAAACATATGAGCAAAAACAGACTATGGAGAGGATAAAGTTAAAATAATGATTGAAATTAATGCAAAAAAGCTGAATTTTATGTGGCGAATAAGTGAAGAAATAAAGTAATTTAAATAAGGAAATTGAAAGTATTGGTTGTGTTTGGGGAGTAACTGCTGTCTTAAGATTTATTACTGTAGTTTATAATATAAATTGATTTTTTCTTTTAATTTTAATGACAACATAATAATTACGTTGTAAAAAGCTTAAAAGTAAAAAAGGAAATTGGTGTAACGCTATAAAATGATTATTGCTTTAAATAACAATAAAGTCCAAAGTATATGATCTAATGTTAGCTTGGCTTTCATGTACAGGTAAACTCTTAATAATGGTAAAAAATAAAATTAATAAATACATTTTTTAACTCCGAGCCCGCGTAGGGGGGTTATTCATACAAAGTTGGGTTTGCTACTAACTTCTGGACAAACGCAGTTTCATGTAGCAGGCGCATATTGATTTTTTTTTTTTTTTACATCTTACTTAGTCCTCTTATTATTATTAAAAATACCCCAAATACACACTAATATTATTTGTCCACACTACAATACTAAATTGTGTTTGCCGTTTGAATTCGATTGTCGTTTGTAATTTACGGTTGCCATATACATACTTTGCTTTCTGATGCTTAACATTCCTGACGTTGTACTCAGTATCCTCAATATAGCGTTCCTTAATTTCAGTTAATTCAATATTTTCCAAAAAAATATTCGATTGTTAAAACATGATCCAAAATTTGATTATGAGAATTAAAAAAAATATTATTTCACTTTTTTTTTTTCCTCCGAAGTGCTCTTCATTTTATAGTGGCCCCGCGTAGCGTAGTCGCCAACGCTCTCGCCTTCGGTGCACTCGGTCAAAAAAGTGCAAAAAGCTCTTTCAGGCCAGGCACCCTAAATGAAGTTTTCCTGGGTTTAGTCATTCATTCGAGGCAAACGCCGGGATGGTACCTAACTTATAGTTCCTATGCCGCTTCCTTCCTTCCTTTTCCCCGGATAGTGTGCTTGCCGAGGGACGTCATCCTTCATACATGACAGGCTAAATGTCCATAGATACCGAAAGACCAGAAATCTAAATCCTAAATCCCCTAAATATCTTATTTTATAAATATACGAGGGAGATCAAAGAGTAATGCCTCCTGTGTCACAAAAAATGTATTAATGAACATAGAACAAGACAAGCTATTGCAGAGCATAGCCTGAACTGTCCTCTGCAGAATTCTACCCTTCAACATAGTCTCCATGAATTTGAACACATTTACGCCATCTTTGAACTCAGGCGTCAAAATCTTTTGAGAAAATTTCAGGAGGTTGCTTTTTGACGCATGATTTTACAGCTGTTTTAATTTCATTTAAATCGTTGAATCGGCAACCACGTAGGTGTTTTCTTAAAGGGCCAAACAGATAAAAGTAAACACAAAGATTGCACTTTGCTCTCAGGATCATACAGGTATGCCCACGTCTCATCTCCAGTGACCACGTTTTTGAAGAAGTCTTGATTTTCAACTGCGAAGGCGTCCAGGAACCCTTGACAAATGTCCACTCGCTTCCTCCGATTATCAACAGCCAATTGCTTAGGTACCCACTTAGCATACTGTGATATCCCAAGTCAGCAATTATTCCTTCGGAAAGCCATACGAGATGTTCAATGCATCAGCAACACTCTGAACTGTAATGCGCCTATCTCCTCGAATCAATTCTTTAGCACGTTCTCGATTTGCATCTGTGATCGATGTTGTCGGCCCGGCCGGCCGCTTCTTGGTTTATCAGCGATTTCTGTTTCTCCGTTGCTAAACTTCTTCACCCAACGCCGTACATTGCTAATGTCCATTACTGCATCCCCATAAACACTCTTCAAGCGCATATGGATTTCCTTAGGTGGACAACCTTCTTTCGCCAAAAATTCGATGACGACTCTTTCTTTTAGCTTCAGATTCATGGTTCTAAACTCAGTCTGAAAAAGAAAAGACTATATTAGTGGAGGAAGGTACTTCTATAACGTCATGCATAGATAAGTGAGTAGCTGTAATAGAAAAAAAAAAAAAAAAAATATGAGGGTGGCATTACTTTTTGATCCCCCCTCGTATAATAAATAATCCCATTCTTTATCAAGTCTTTCCTTATTCAGATTCAATTTAGACTTCTTAATTCTTATGAAGAATGATTCATAGACTTCTCTTTCAACATATAAATACGTTTTATGGATAACATTTACGCCCTTAATGGCGAGTTCAAAACATGTAAATGTTTAGATAAACCAGAAACTGCTGTATTGTTTTCTTTTGCATCCCTAATATGTTTTTTAATTCTTTTGTCGGTAGTCCTTTTTGTCATACGTATATGGACTTCAAATGACAAGCACAATTTAGAATTGCAGTATGAATAGATAATATTAGTTTACTCATAGATTTTAGTGTGGATTTGAAGTTCTTTTTAATAAAAAGAGGACTAAATAAAACGTAAAAGAAATTCAACATACACTTGCTATTTGAAACTGTATAGTGAAACCTGTCTATGTTGACCTCCATTGGTTCCATTGAAATGTGGCCAACTCACAGAAAATAAGTGTGATCGGTGAGTTTTTAGAACAGGATTACTAGTATTACAGATTTAATCATAGGGGTTCATTCTAGACGTATTTCTTTTATTATTCTTTTTAGCACATATGAATATTCTAATTTCGTAGTTGACTACCTCTTGTTAATGAGCTACAGGTGTTTCCCTCGGAGCAAAAGACGTTTTGAGAAAATCTTAAAGGAATTCATATCTCGAAACTTCCGCTATCTTTCGACAAGCCGTTAGGTACCGACAGTTTATAATTGAGATGGTTAGCTTTAACCTTGAGAATTTTCCGGAATTACTAAAGCTCCCCACTGATGAAAGTAGCCGATAGAGCTAATTGTTTTACCAAAACAGACAGGGTAAACAAATAAGTACATCCATTTCCTGAATTCCTGTACTTGCTTTTCCTCATTCACATCTTCCTCTTTTATCAGGGTGATGTTCTGCCTATTGACCTTCAAGAACAAATCGTGGGAATTCATGATTCTTTGTCTGCAATCACAAATATAGAACATCTGCCTCACATATGAGAATACGAAAGAGTTAAGAAAAATAACAAAACGGTATTTTGCGTGGCCAAGATACGCAGGTTAATTTATCATTATCAACATAGGATATACATTGCTTCAATGCGGCCAACTTCCAAGTAAGACGTTAAAAAAAAAAAAAAAAAAAAAAAAAAAAAAAAACCATAGGGCAGGTAGCATATTGCTTGAAAGGAGAGAAATAGATTTTTAGAAGAATAATACAAAACGTGATTTTATTGCATATACGTACATAATGTATGACCGTCACCAAAATGATAAGAGAGAAATGAATAATAATTAAAGTAAATGAGAGTACGGAGAAGATAATAAATAATATTTTGATTTACACGGGGTTACATATTCTCTTTTTTATGTTAAGACTGCCATATGCATATTTCGTTATAATAACGGACAGAGTTCATGGTTGCGTACTTACACTCGGCTGAAGTTCATGATCAGGCACAGTCAATTGACAGCTGAGTCTGCACACCACTAACGCTTAGATTGTAGGACGCCGCTGTAAACGATGTTGTGCGAATGCGTTGAGGTTGAGTTGTGATGATTTTTGTAAGATTTCTAGAGTATATATATTCATTTTCCATACTTTCATTTTCTATTTCGGATTTGAGAAAATAGGATTGTTTATTTTCCCTTGTGAAAGTCTTCCGTGTTTATATTTGCTTTTAACTTTTACTATTTTTACCAGGATGTTTTTCGATACTTTATTTAAAATATTTCACTTTTACTTGTTTATTGTTTGGTTTCCTCGAGAGATTAAGAAAATACTTCAGTTTTTAATATCACAAAATAAAAGAATGTCTTACAAGATAGATAGGTGGCCAACTTGTAGAGTAATAAGTAACGAATGTCTTATATTAACCGATGATTAAACTTCGCATTTAATTACATCAATTAAATAAATTATAATTGAATATCACACTTTTACTTACATATGGGTAAGTGTCTATTATCTCACTTGTATTATTTATGTTTTAAACAAAGGATGTACTCTTAATAAATTCAATGTTCTTACAATTGATTTGTACCAAACTGTATATATTTTTCTTCTGAAGTAAATAAATAAAGTATATTTTTATCTCTTCCGCAGGATGCGTTTCAAGAGGAGGACGAAGAAAAAGTAGTGCAAGAAACCACAGAGAAACAGCTGCAGAAAGTGTAAACGGTTATTTTGTGGCAAAAGAAAGAATTCTTGTTTGAGCCATCATCATGGGTGCTCGGGGCAGAGGAGGTGGCGGAAGAGGGCGGGGTAGGGGTATGTCCTTCAGTGTTGAACAATTAGGTTTCCAACCGGGTGAAGCCTTACCAGGTCCAGTGTTGCAACCCCCACCACTGTATCCCCCACTAGAATACAAACCAGTGCCTTTACAGGAGGGTCTCGAACAGGAGTACTTGCTTGTGGTGAAGAGAGAATTCCAGGATTATATGAAGGATTCGCCGGCGTATGTGCAACCAACCACGCAGAAGAGTGATATAGAAAGATACTCAGATAGATATCAAGCGTTAACGAATTGTGCGAGAAGTGGTGATCTAAAGTTTGATTGGACTCGACTGCCAAAGGAGTTAAATCCTGGACTTCGTAGCAGGAAGCGAAAGTTAAAGTCGAAAGGTGCTAATGTGAATGTGAAAATGGCGAAGGTGTCTACGAAATCTGTGGACATCACGAACAAACTTGAAGAATTGGAGAAGAAAGAGCAACAGGGCAGCGAGGCTGAAGAAGAGGAGGAAGCCGAAGATGAGGAGAAAGGAGATGAAGAAGAGAAGGAAGGTGAGGAAGAAGTGGAAGAGGATATTGATGAAGAAATGGATGATGGGACAGATTATGTGAATTCGTATTTTGACAATGGCGAAGGTTACTTGGATGAAGAGGACGATAATCTGGAAGACGGAGCAACTTTCTAGACGAGTATTGGCGATGTTTAAAAGGCGTTTCTCAGACCAACTTGTTACGAAATTGTTTCCTTTCTGGATAAGTAAAAGGAAATCTGACAAATTAAATAAATTATTTTGAACGTGTAAAATATTGCAAATTCCTGTTGTTTTATTTAGTACCAAAAACAAAATTATACTGTAGGAACCCAATGCAGGAAAGCTGAGTTAAAATCGAAGATATTCCTTAGAAGCTTTCTGAAGAGAAAAAGTCATAGGCAACAAATCTGGGGTATTAACTAAAACAGTGGCGTACGCAAGAGAGGTTTTGGGGTTTTTGATCCCCTCCCCTTGAGCAAAATAATATGAAAATATAAGCGTGTGTGAAAATATAATATATAAGATATATATATATACAAACATCTGAAATTACATTAACTTGGGAGCTTAAACCTTCTCTTGACGAACTTCTGCGTACGCCACTGAACTGAAGATTACTTACCAAAAGTATCCAGAATATAGTACTTCTACCGTATTCGTTACGGCAAAAGGTTGTTGCCTTCCCAGCACCGATCCTTTCAGAAAATCAACCTTAGATCAACTGTAGACGTTTCAGAACAAGAGAACCTCAATTTTTGGAAATGCACGAATCATCCACACGCCTCTGTCCCTTGCCAACAGACCATAAATCTTAAAAAAAGCAATGGTGACCCTTGGTTAGAAAGAGGAAAAGAAGTTGCCAAAGTCCCCTTTTCTTCAATTTCTTTTATCTAATTTATCACAAAAGGTAATAACATTATGTCTTTATTTCTATTTTGTTTTCCTTTTTTTCTTGTTTCTTCTAATGACATCGGACATCTGGCAACATGTACCAACCACCGTCCTAACAAGGATTGGGCTGCCCTTTTGGTAGTGGTGTGAGAAAAGGCTCTTATGTTTTGCAACGGGCAATACATTACTGTTACGTTCATTTCAAATCAATGTTTCACTAATAGTTAATCGCCCGAGTCACAAAATATGAGTTAGTGCATAGGAATACGGGATATGGAGGTACAAAGAATTTCGTTGAAACATTACTGCTGGAAATGTGTAGGAGTTTCTATGGAGGAAAGGTTGATTAACAATACTGGAGTTCGTCTATCAATGTTAGTTTCCTGAAAGGATCTGTGTTGATGGCAATAAACTTATGCCGAAACGTTCACGGCAGTAATATATTCTGCATACTTTTGCTACGTAAACTTTAACGTTTAGTATAAATCGTATTTAATTATTTATCAAGATCTGGAGCATCTTTAGAACATTAACGTTCTTCATTAAGCTCGCCCTCGCTTTATTGAACTTTAGTGATGAGCATAAAGGCAATGAACAATATAGAAAATACAAGGTGTGATCAAAAAGTGCGGTGACTAGTTGCACAGTGTCATCAATGAATGTTATATCCATTTCAACTACTAAGCCCGGTAACCTAAACTTTTGGTACAGTTAGTGCCGAGTTTGAATGAGTTGTGACATGTTCGCTTCTAGAGGCCGAACTTGAGGACATGTTAAGTGTCTGTCGCGCGCCGACATTAAATTTTGTTGTAAACTGTATAAAAAGTGCCAAAGAAGCTCGCGAAATGTAAAAATCAGTGTATGGCATTGAAGACTGTTTACAAGTGTATGAGCGATTCAAAAGCAGCAAGGAGTCGGTTCAAGACAAGCAACGATCGGGACGTTCTTCGACGTCAGAAACAGATGAAAACGTGTAAAAAGTGGCATAAATGATTTGCTCAAGAGTTTTCCCGAAGAACTAAATATCTCGTATGAGTCCGTGAAAAGTATTTTAACGGCCGATTAAATATGCAAATGGCTTCCTTTTTCACCACGAAAACGTGCCGTGCCACACCTTGCTCTTGATCCGCGAGTTTTTAGCCAAAAAATATTTATCTGTCCATTCGCTGTGCTCTCCAGATATAGCACTATGCGACTTCTGGCTCTTCTCAAAAATTAAAACCGTGCTTAAAGGAAAAAAAGTTTTGACAGCATTCCTGACATTGAGAGGGCTATGACAGAACAGGTGAACGCCTTCCAAAAGAAACCTTCCAGAAATGCTTCCAGTCATGAATTCAACGTTGAAATAAGTTCATTACTATCCAAGGACCGTACTTTGAAGGAAAGGAAATCAGAATTGCATGTAAGCTTATTTTTTCTAATAAAATTATTCACCGTATTTTTTGATCATATCTCGTATAGGAAGTGAGCAAGGTGATAGCCTTAAAAGCTATCGAATGAACTAATAACTGTTTTCAAGCTTTTTTTTTTTTTTTTTAATAGACCAGAACTTTGGGTGCGCGGTTTATGACGTCATAGTTATTGGACGCATACAAGGTAACCAAAAAAGTTATGACCATTTTTGACGTCTCATTAACCGTGCGCCAACAGGAGAGAAAACGAAATGACACGCGTGCTGGCCACGCAATCAGGACTTAGTCTGAGCATCGATCTTCAGTAATACAGGCACGTTTCGCACACACAGCAGTCATAGTTCGCCCAGTGTCGAAGAGAAATGGGGTATTGAAGCAGCTCATTCACGTGTGTTTGGTGTATAATTTTAAAGTAAACTATCAGCTTCCGCTTCAAGTCGTCACGTATGCCAAGTATTTGGGGAGAATGCCGTGAACGAGCGCACCGCTGACAGTCCACTTGGTTCCAGAAATTTCGTTCGGGAAATGTGAGCCTTTCGGATGAACTCTGCAATGGACAACCACGTGTGTTAGATGAGAAGGCCCTAAAAGCAACCATCGAGAACGACAGTGGTTTAATGTGTGATGAATTTGCAGAAAGGTCACACATTTCTGCCGAAAGTGGGATAGGAAAGTCATACATGGGATATGACTTTGTATGACTTTCCTGCATGGGATAGGAAAGTCATACAAATTAAGCAAGTGGGCACCTTACACTTTGTCGGCAGCCAACAAGGAACAACGGATAACAACTGATTGTCCTTGTTCACTCGGCACCTGAACACACCTATCTTTCATTGCTTGCTCACTGGTGACGAAAAGTGGGTCCTCTATGACACTCCCAAGCGTACCAGACATTGGTATGGAGGAATTCTCGGCAAGTGATGCATTACGAGCTCCTCTCACCTGGTCAGACCATAACTACTGACCTCTACTCTCATCAGTTGCAAGGGGTGCACCGTGCATTGCGGCAGAAGTAGCTGGCATTGGTGAATCTTAGGTGTGCGCTTTTGTGCACGACACTGTCAAGCCAAAGAGGACCTGGGAGATCCTTCAGAAACTTGGCTCGGAGATACTGTGCTATGCACCGTATTCACCGGATTTTACGCCAACAGATTACCACCTGTTTTATTCCCTCGAAAACCTCCGTGGGAGATCCTTTGCAAACTAGGGAGACCTGCGGAACGCACTCCTGGACTTCTTTGCATCCACGACCACGAGTTTTATCACGAGAGTATTGTGCAATTGTAGAAACGTTGGCAAAAGTGTTGAATACTCCAGGAGATTATTTCGAAACCTACAGGTACGTATCATCCGCTGTATTGCTCTTTGTTTATCACTCCTGTAGAACGGCAAGAACTTTTTTGGTTACCTTGTAATTTGAGGATGCTGAATCCAACGAAACTATTTCTTATACACGTCCACAGGGTCAGGCGAAAAATTACCTCAAATTTGGGATCTTCGAAGTACCGTTTCCGCTAATGATAGAAGTGTCTACGCTGCGAAACAGTTGCAAGGGTAAGTGGATAAGTCCAAAATGTCCATTTTGAGATAATTCTATTAACTTTGCTGAGCCACATATCGATCTCGCAGCAGGCTGTTTTTATTGTCTTTGTGCGATCAGTGAAACTTATTTTTATAAACTTTTCAATCGTGTAATTGAAAAATTTTGGACCATGAAAACCGTGAATTCAATTATTAGTTTGAGTGGAAACTCTGCACTAGTACTTTTATTCTTGCCCTGAGAATAGGCAGAAATTTATTATCTGCAAGAGAGCAATGAGCTTGGTTCTTTTGTCGTGAAAAGCTTCTAAGATAAATCTTTATTCTTACTAAATGAAGTGTTTAAGTCAATCGTCACTTTATGTTTGTATTATGGACGTAGACTAATTATCAGTGTTTATGAGGTGAATACAACAACGAGGCACAGAAAACGAAACACGTCCGTGTAGTGGGAGAAGTGACGAATAGGTCGAGCAAGTTTGAAGGCCGTGATGTCAGGAATGTGACCTTGGCAGCCGTTCAAGCATACGTAGTTTCAGTTTCGCATAATGCAACATGGAAGTGACACGCGAAGAACAGTATAATGCATTGAAATTGTTTTCGCTTGAAGAAAACAGCAGCTGAAGCATATGAGATGTTACAACAGACGTATGGGGAGTCTGTTCTTCCCTATAGCACTGCGTGAAGATGGTTCAAAATGTTTAAAGATGGGAGACAATCAGCTTCAAAGGAAGGTGTACCCGGCGTTCCAGTAACTGCTCTGACAGAAGTGAACATCAATACCGCTGCTGTGATAGTGAGAGAAGATCGTCGAATCACGGTAAGAGAACTAGCAAAGAATGGACATTTCATTTCGTTCCCCCTCATACGCTGCTCACAGACAAACTGCGCGCGTGGTGTGATCCATGATAGCTTATTCCCGATCAAAAGACTGTGCGTGTGGAGGTTTGTACCCCATCCTCCATATAGCCCTGATTTAGCTCGTGATTTCTTTCTTTTTCCAACTTTGAAGGAACATCTCCGGGGACGGCGTTTCGCATCTTCAGAGGCAATGATGAAAGCTGCGGAGGCGATTTTGAAGGATCCGTCCAAAAATTGTTTCCAGCATGTCTTTGATGACTGGCAAAATCGTTGGGACAAGTGCATTGCATGTAACGGGGACTATTTTGAAAAAGACCAACATTTGGAGGGTTAGTACAGGTAATTATGTTTTATTCATTTATGATCAGCCTTTGTATGTTTCCAGGCGAATAGATTCCTGGTGAAGAAAAGCATTTTTGGTGTTCAGTGCTTGATAAGACAATTGGATAGCTATTTGAATGAACAAGATATCGAACTTCGCTTAGAAAAGTAGTATAATGTTGGGAGTTCAAGCAGTCATTAAACGTGCGTCGTTGTGCCGTTCGTAACTTTTCTTATGTTCTGGTATCAGTAAGTGCAGTCCATAAAGAATTCTGACAGGCCAATGGCCACCTACTACATCTTTAAAAAAAACTACAATTAAAAAAAAAAGAACTAAATATTTCGGATAACGATCCGGTTATCCTTCATCAGTAGAGCAAGGCTTAATTCATGCTGAAGGTATAAGTTTATTTACTTCTTTCAACTTTATGTGGAATTCCTTAAACAGGCAAACATTAATCATGCAAGACTCTGAGGACTTGGATAAAAGAAGACGATAATAACCTGATCACAAAACTTAAAAGGTGAGCATTTAAATAATATACACGCAATAAGCTAATAACATTTGTTACAGGTTCGCAAGATGTTTTCAGTTTCTGAAATAAAATACAATAAAAAGATTCTCGATAAATATAACTAAAACTTGAGTACTATACAGTAGGCATGAGGTGTTTTCCTGCGAATTAATGGTGTAAACTCCACATGAATGAACAAGACTTGTTCTACTAATGAAAGATAACCGGGTCGTTATCCGAAATATTTAGAAGTAATTAATCGCTTGGCTGTTACTTGGAATATGAAGGTTAGTAATTTAAGTCAGTTGAAATAAACATTCCTTACGTATGCCATATCTGTACACATCTGCCACCATTGTCTTTGGCACTCCTTAGGTTGGCAGGAACCAGATTCGCTCGATCCTTTTTGTTCGTCTGGTTTACTGCGGTGGATGGGTATTGCAAATTACTGCTTGATATACTTGAAGAACGTTTTCAAAATACGTGGTGTTCCAAAAGTAGATATACACCCCTGCTTTGATCAAGTATAAGATTCTAGTTTATGGGTTATTTGCTTCGGCTCATCCGAGCTTAAGATGTAAGCAAAAAGACGTTAAGAACACATAATAAGGAAATTAAGACTACCTGATGGATAACAATAAGAAATGATATAAAATGCAATGAGCTGATCAGTACGGTACTGTATACCTACTTTTGGGCCACCCTGTATGTAATAGTAAGCAGGCTTACAATGTTATACTTGCAGAATCATTAGTCGTCTTGGGGTAAGATTTTAGATTTTTGAGTTTAGCGTCACTTTCAGCAGCTAGGTTGTATCCCTCATAGCAGAATATGCCGCGATCTGATCGCAGAAAATTTGCCAAAGGAGGAAATAAATAGCCAACAGGAAAGTCTAAAACCATGCCTGATATGTGTAGGTGCCTTAAATGCACAGACGACTAGCATAAATATAGTTTGAACTGTTTTTTATGTCGTGTAAAGCGTATTTTAACAATCCAAATGTTTCTCCTGCAGAAAATTTTTGACTTACAAAAGCTCATCGCAGAAAGACAAAGAAAGTTCTGCCATCGGGGATTGTATGAAGCATGGATCTACATCCTGACGTGGGAAGCGAATCACATGAGCTTCCGCCGGGAATCGAACCTAGGTCTCCGACCAAATTATGCCTTGAGGTAAGATTCTGTTACGTGGCACTCATGTTTTGAAAATCACTTCATTAAAGTGTACTATCGGAGCGTAACCTACCCTACTGTATCTCTCTCTCTAACCTTCCTTCATATGAAACAGACAATTTGACGTTCTGATTGTAAGGACACAGATTACTACAAAGAAAGAATTAAATTATCTAAAGAAAGTAACTATCGCATTTTAAAGTGTTTAAAAGATGCTAATATGGACATACCTTGTTTGTTAAGTTGATTTTAACATCCCTTTCAGCAGCGATGCTATATGAAACGTGGACCTACTGATTAACCTGGAATCCGAACCACATGAGCTCTCACCGGGAATTGAACCCCGGTCTCCCACGCCAAAGGCGCGCATGCTAACCGCTTAGCCATGGAGGAGCTCCTATCTTGTTTGTGTCTTTAAGAGCTCCTAAACGGTTTCAGTCACCTTTACCGTGATCTTTCTTAACATGTGAAGTCACTTACGTAAAGATTGAATCACTTTATGAAAATCTCTTGCTCTTTAGACGAAAGACTTATACAACTAAACAACTGATTTCTTGATAAAGTTATGTTCTGAAGAAAAGAACTTACAAAGATTCCTTGGTCAAATACGGGAGAGTTTACAATTTTCTTTTTTAAAACCACGAACATGTGTAATTCGATCTTCCTGTAAGGGACTTAAACTGCTAACAGGGACAAAAGTTCAAGGTATAAGTGACTGAAACTCTTAAAGACAGAATAGTCAAGGTAGATGCATACAGGGTTTTCATAAAGTATAGACGGATTTAATTCGCTTATAATTTACATAAAAGTGCTCATATTGAAATCAAATAAAGTGCAAACGGTAGCGGAAGGATTAAATTTTTACCTGTAATCTGCACCAGCTCAGTTCATTCACCGCCACACCTCCAGCTGGGCGCCATTTACGTCCACACATTCGCGTAGGCGGCATAGTGATAGGGTGATTGCATAGTGAGGGGGTGCCCCGTCCTGTTGGAACACGATGTCGTTCTGGATTCCACGTGCCTCCAGTTCCGGAATGAGGTATTTCTGCAAAATATCCAGGTACGAATCTCCATTCACGGTCTTCTCTTCAAAAAAGAACGGTCCAATCAGATGATCATAGGACAATCAGATGATCCTAGGAAACTGACCCTTGCCCTCCCTCTCCCTCTCTCAACGTGTTCAGAGTTGCCGCTTATCTAACAGTGTTGCCAACTAAAAATTTAATCCTTCCGCTACCGTTTGCACTTTATTTGATTTCATTATGAGCATTTTTATGAAAATTATAAGCAAATTAAATCCGTCCAGACTTTATGAAAACCCTGTACTAGCATGTTTTATGTGGTAGAAAGAAACAAAATGATATATAAGGATTCTCCCAGAACAACATTGATCTTTTGAATGAATGTTAAAATTCTTCAGAGCTAATGCTAATACGTGTTACAGTGATAATATTGATCTTCTCTGGTATCATCCTTAAGTGTAGATCTAAACAGATGTAAGTAACAACAACGGTGGACACGAAGAAATTAAACAAGCTACGACAACAGTCTATTTGCACAAAAACTCAGGACTGATGAATAGAATTTACAGAAGTGTACTGCAGAACACTTTGTGCCGATTTTCTTTATTTTACAGGTTTTGAAATAAGCTTAATAATGTATTAGAAAGCAGATTCTGGCTAGCATTACGTCTGTGCTTGACGATGATTCCCGAGACGATCGAAATATTGTGACAATAATTTAAACACGAATAAAAGTTAGGGGTACACAGTGAAATTTTGACCATAAATACAGTTAACAGCTCCTTAACAAATTCGTTTCTCATTTTCTTTCAATAAAAAATCTTACGGACGTACCGCCTGCGTAAACTTTTTTTTTTTTTTTAATCTTTTGAGCGTATAGGGCATTCTTAATCTGAACAGCTTGCGCTTAATACAACAGTCTTTAAAATATTTCAAAATAATAGGTAGAAAGTGCACACAATTTTTCGATGGTGGAACCATGGCACTGGCATTCTTTAACTGCGCTAGTATGAAAAGCCGATAGAATAAGATCGTTTAAAGCATTAAAATTCACTCTTGAAAAGAAAAAAAAAGTATACTCATTATAGGTGAGAACGATTAGGGGCGGAGCAAGGGCCGGGCAACCGTTGCAGGGTTGGCTGGTTTAAACCAGCTGTTAAAAAAATGGTTTAAACCAAAAAACGAAAAATGTTCGTAAAAGTGTAAGTGTTCGTAAAATCTTGATGAACACACATTTGTGGGTTATCACGTTTCACTCCCGCATATTATTCGTATTATATTCAGACCTAAATTCCCCATTCAGTACTCAAAGATTATGCTACAAAAGCAACTTTTGTTGTTTTTATAATTTTATGAATGTTTCTTTTATGATTTCTTTTATAGTTTGTTATTATTGTTATGCAATTGCAATCAAAGAAAAATTCTAAATATTGTTTCGTTTTAATAATTTTTACTGTTGGTAAAATACATCGAAGTGCTGTACTTTTATTTGGGCGGGAGGGAAGTCATACAAAATCCCACCAGAGGCATTTATTGAAATCAAAGGTATCCTTGGTATCTATTTATGTATAAATGGGTCAGGATCAAAGTGAATTCAAATAATTCGTATCTTTATTCACTTTCCTTACTGATATGCAAATTAAGTCGTCGTATTTCTTTAACTTGGATTAAACTAATAAACTCGTAGTAAACTAACTTGGACTAAATTAGTTGTTCTGTACTCTGCAGTATTTTGAAATTGTCCATATGTAATTCTGTATAATGGTTTCACTTGTGCAACTGTTTATTTTTATTTTATTTTATTTATTTATTTGTCCTTCCGAAATGGCTCTTGACAATTATATTAACAAGTATGTAAAGATCAATACGATGTATTTTTATCAAGAGTCCTTCGTGAGTGAGTCGGCAGACGTATCGCCAGTTAATCCTGGTTTCGAGTTCAAATAGAGGACAATTTCTCTCGGATGTAAGCCGAGAAGTTGTCTGGATTCCGCTTTAAGCTTATGTAACCCTTTCCAGCGTAACCCGATTGTTGTATAACAACACCAAGGCGAAACAAACTTATTTCTGTCCATATGTGATGTAAATACATAGAGCAAATTATTTAAACCAAAAAACCTGTTTTTTTTTTTTTTGTTGTTTTTTTCAATAAAAACCATGGTGTTTGCCAACTCTGCTTGGTGGGCTGTATCGATAAATGGAAACATGGCATGAAGATAGAGTGGAGGGGAAGTTGGTATTGTTTATAGCGGGCCATGTTCTTTCTGAACTTTTCCCATGCAATGAGTGTTATTGGATTCTAGATATGTTACTCTTTTAAAGAGGTATGTGAAGACAGTATATATTCCAGAGTGATACCGTAAGTTTTGCAAAGTTGTGGCACACGCAAGTCCTGCGGTTTATAAAACATGAATTGTTCCTTTCTCTAGCCTTTTCAGTCTAATACCCACCATCGTTGACACGTCTGTTCGCTACGGAGGCGACCCCATGCTGCGCTCTGCCCTTAGTCACTGATAGAATTCTCGTTTCTTAGTAAGTACCTAATACCCATAATGGGTAAGCCCTCGTAAAGTGAATCCTGCATCCAGTAATGCAACTCCTTCCTAAATTTATTTATTTATTGGATTGGTTTAGCGTTCCGTTCTGCCGCGAGGCCATATGAGACGTGGAACGACTACTTAATGTAGGATTCAAACCACATGAGCTCCCATAAACATTTTGTATGGTAGTAAGAGTGAAATTCTGATGAAACCTAATATGACAACTGGGACTGCACAGTAACAAATACTATTAATCTGTCATAAATAAACATATATTTAACGGGTAAATCTTACAATACACGCTCCAGTTGCACATCGGTGAGCAGGACAGCTTTCAAAGGCTACAGAAGAGCAGGATACGGTTAACTTAGAACTATGGTTAATAACCGGAAGTATGGACCAATTGTCAAACTTAATCAAGAGTAACTTCTCGCGTCCGCTTCACGATACGGGTTAAGTTTCGGAGAGAAGATCCAGAAATGTGAAAAGTGCATACGATTTACAGGAAAGAAAAGGTGAATTGGTCATTTTTCACCAAATTTGCACTAACAAAAGAAGTGTATGTGGTATTTCGAACCTGGGTGTTGTTTGTACTATTCTGACTGGAGCCATGCTGATGTCCGACATGGGACGGTTCCAGAATGCTGGTTCACATACATAGGCAAAGGAGACTCGATGGTTTATTAAAGCTCAAGACTAATTACACAGTTATGGCAAGCGAGCGAGAGCAACTGAAAATGGGCTAGTAGGAGCTTGCTTACTTGCTTTCTTTATCACAACTCAATGGATGCGGACCCTAAACCCTGCTGTCAGACATGGTGTAATGAGGAAATCAAATCCCAGCATTCAAAAATGGTAGCTAAAAATGGCATTTCGATTAAGTTTCATAACATCCACCTAGGCATTTATTCCGAAGTAGGGCGTCCGCTTTCGCCGCGTTTTTTCGTTGTTATCTCTTTTCAACATCTTCTGCAGTTTGTTATTAGGTTCATTAATCCGTGCTCTTCACAAACTTTTAAAAGAGTTTGCTAGTTAACAACGTATTGCTTCACAAATGTTAAAACTGTTAGTTCATTGCCCTTGTACATTCGCCATGAAGATAACATAAATGCTCGTTTCTTTCCCACAATGCAACTGTTCGGTTACCTTGCGCCAAGTAGTTCCCTCCGCTCGCCGTATAGTCCCATGTTTATAACCGCTTATATATAACAAACAAACAGATTTTTCGAGACTCTTATATATTATCAAGCACACAAACGATCAGATTATCCATATCTTTCCTGTAAATTTTAAAAATTTTGCTGGAAACGGACGCCCAACTTTGGAATTTAACCCTAAACCTAGATAGTACGTAGCGACAGCGTTGTTTACGGCATAGGCACCATCCTTGACGCGTCTGCTCCCCACAGACGCACCCCTCGCTGCCGCTCGGCATCCATAGCTGCAGTCCTGCCTTGACTCGGTTAGATAGCATTCTTGTTTTAGTGGCCATCTAGCACAGGTTTTATAGTATGTTTCCTGATGCAGTAATTTACACGCAAAACAGTAAAGGCCTCTTAAAGGGAATGTGCACCAAGGAATCCTTTAAAAAAAACTTCTAAGCTAATGACAATGAATTTCCTCATAGACAAAAATTTCACCTTTCTCAGCCTGAAAATACTGAACATACTCTGCAACACGAAGGCCAAGGATACTAAATGGCCCGCGCATTGTAAACTTTACTCCATTAAATTGACTGCTGGCGAATAAATCTTAGAAATTCGCCCAATCAGGTATACTATAAAATGTGAAGTTAAATTCTAGCCAATACCTGTAAATACTTATATTTCTCACGAACATACGAACCATGTTCATTTACAACTCAAAGCACACAACTTTTGGAATAAACACATTTTTCAAATACAAATGAGAACTCCACTCAATGAACATAATTATTAATGAACAGAATAGTCATTTGAAGCACTTTACATTCCAGCTCTCATTGGTGGTGACACCAAAATCACACCATCTCCTCGCACAAACAACATAGGAATGTTGCGTTTTGTTGTTTTATACACTTCTTCGTATGTTTCTTCATCAATTTCAATGGTAGTGACAGTTTCTTCTACATCACCTAATACCATATTCAGATGTTGATCATAGGCATGAAGCCTTCCTCGCAGTTCTCGTTCATTCCTCATTTTAACGTAAATTCGTTCATCCAAACTCAACCGTATCAAGTCCAATGGCTCTTTTACGGTTACTACAGGAACTTGCTCAGCATCATCAGCCATTGCAACAACTCTATTATATTCTTATAATTTGTAATTCATAAATTACACTACAACGATCTTTTATTACAGATAGTTGTAATACCGGCAACGCACTACCAGTGTTGTCAACCAAGTTCCTTCCTGGCAGGACAAAGTTTCCCCCGTTTCTTAAAAAATTCCCACGCTCCGAGAATCGATAAGAATAAGCCAAGAGAATTGCCTGAAATTTTACTATATCCTGTACTTTCATTAAAATTATACCACAAGCGCAAATACTCAGGGGCGGCTCTAGAATATTTTATGCTCTAGGCAGAAAACATGTCTGGGCCCCAATATTCTCTCCCAAACCCAAACCAAAGTGAAGCCTTGTCACCCCTGACATTTTCACCACATCATCCAAGGATGCTATAAAATAGAGGTTCTGCCCTTACAACAAGCACAAAATCAAATAGGAAGGTTTGCCCTAGGAGCAAATAAATTAAGTGCAAATGTAACAATAACAGGAGAAATGGGATGGAGTGATTTTGAAAAAAGAGAAGGTGTGAGTAAAGTAAAATATCTTGGAAGATTAAAATTTATGGAAGAAACAAGATTAGTAAAAGTGGTGCATGAGGCCACTAAACATATGAGAAAAGGGGAGAACACGAAATGGTTTAGGAGAGTTAGGAAATTAGAAAGAAAGTATGATCAAACTACCCGCTGGCATAGAGAAGAAAATTATAAAAATTGGGAAAAAAATCACAGAAAAAATATTTAAAGAGAAAGCGCAGGAAAAGTGGTATGAAGAAGTTGTTAAGAAGAGCAGTTTAAAAGGAATATACACACATAAAAAGAGTTATGAGAAAATAAATTACATGAACAATGATTTAGGAAGCATTTTACTTTTCAAAGCCAGGTCAGGGAGCCTTGAAACAGGGGTATGACTGAAAAAATTTAAAGAAGTAAATGAAAAATGTCAATTATGTTTTAAAGAAGATGAAACATTAGAACACATATTGTTAAAATGTGAAGAAACCCAAAAAATCAGGGAAAAATGGAAATGGATCGATGAAATGAAAGAGGAAGGAAATTTGGTTAAATTAGCTTGGAGGCAAGGCTTTAATGTAAATGGAAGGGAACTAAGTGAGAAAGAAATGGAAAAAAACAAAGAACTTCTTGAATTTTGGTGGAAAAAGAAAATGGGAAAAGTTAAATGAAAAAAAAAAACAGTACTTACTTTTTTTTCTTTTTTTTTTCAGGATCCAAACTTCCGAAGAGAAGGAAGGGAAATACCTTGAACCTTGAACCTTGAAAAAAGAGAAGGTGTGAGTAAAGTAAAATATTTTGGAAGATTAAATTTTATGGAAGAAACAAGGTTAGTAAAAGTAGTGCATGAGGCCACTAAACATATGAGAAAAGGGGAGAACACGAAATGGTTTAGGAGAGTTAGGAAATTAGAAAGAAAGTATGATCAAACTACCCGCTGGCATAGAGAAGAATTATAAAAATTGGGAAAAAATCACAGAAAAAACATTTAAAGAGAAAGCGCAGGAAAAGTGGTATGAAGAAGTTAAGAAGAGCAGTTTGAAAGGAATATACACACATAAAAAGCGTTATGAGAAAATAAATTATATGAACAATGATTTACGAAGCATTTTACTTTTCAAAGCCAGGTCAGGGAGCCTTGAAACTGGGGCAAGATTGAAAAAAAATAAAGAAGTGAACGAAAAATGTCAATTATGTTTTAAAGAAGATGAAACATTAGAACACTTATTGTTAAAATGTGAAGAAACCCAAAGAAATCAGGGAAAAATGAAAATGGATCAATGAAATGAAAGAGGAAGGAAATTTGGTTAAATTAGCTTGGAGGCTAGGTTTTAATGTAAATGGAAGGGAACTAAGTGAGAAAGAAATAGAAAAAAAAACAAAGAACTTCTTGAATTTTGGTGGAAAAAGAAAATGGAAAACGTTAAATGAAAAAAAAGAGCAATACTTACTTTTATTTTTTTATATTATTTTCAGGATCCGAACTTCCGAAGAGAAGGAAGGAAAATACCTTGAACCTGAACCTGAACCTCAACGCTGCGAATACCTTGAACCTGAACCTGAACCTGAACCTGCCAGTATTGCCAATAGCAGTTTTGATTTCCAACTACATTTTGAGCTAAAAAAAACTAAAAGCCATCTAAAGAACCATATTTTACTTCATTGTTCAGAAGGCCCTATATTAAACAATAATAAGAATAAAATGTTATCCTATTTTCAAGAGGAGTCTACCGAGATTTGTCGAATCTATGGAAAAATATGTTACTTGATTTCTCAATAGCATTATATAAGTAGTCAAAATCGGCCTTATGCAGAGTCGTTTCGACGAATGATTAGCGCTATACTAAGGTCCTAATAACTGCATTAAATTTATTTTAGTCGAACTCTTTAGTATGACGCTAATCACGCGTCAGAATGACTGCATAACGCCCAATATATCCGAAGCTTACCTCTCACTTGTAATAAGATAGAAATACGAATGCAAAGTTTGTTCTGTATCTATCTTCTCCATACGGAAGACATGATGTAAAAACTCATATTCTGTTGACAACTTTACTCTCTTTTGCCGTTTTATCGGGAACCGGTCAAAACCCCCACAGCCAAAACCCCCACACTCAAGAAATGTCAAAACACCCACACAAACGGTCATAACCCCCACACAAATGGACAAATCTCCCAAACGCACGAACGTTCAAAACCCCCACACTCAAGAAATGTCAAAACGCCCACATGATCGGTCATAACCCCCACACAAATGGACAAATTTCCCAACTACACCAACGGTCATAACCCCCACAGCCAAAACCCCCACACTGGTAGTCGGTCATAACCTCCAACGGTCATAACGCCCACACAAATGAACAAAACAGCCACACATAGCAACGGTCACAATCCCCACATAAATGGACAAAACCCCCACACAAATGGACAAAACTCCCACATGGAGAAATAGTCACAACTGCCACACAAATGGACAAAAACCCCACACAATCGGACAAATCTCCCACACTCTGAAATGATCCTGGTTGCGTGTATTGCCCTTGTACTTTTTAATAATATTTTTTATTCCAATTAAACTGATATTGCAACTATTCTTCTTGTGCGTCATAAAGAGCCGCAACAAAGACGTGGAATGACGATCATTTCAGAGTGTGGGGGATTTGTCCGATTTTGTGGGGGTTTTGTCCATTTGTGTGGCAGTTGTGACAATTTCTGCATGTGGGAGTTTTGACCATTTGTGTGGGAGTTTTGTCCATTTATGTGGGGATTATGACCGTTGCTATGTGTGGTTGTTTTGTCCATTTGTGTGGGGGTTATGACCGATTGTGTGGGCGTTTTGACATTTCTTGAGTGTTGGGGTTTTGACCGTTCGTGCGTTAGGGACATTTGTCCATTTGTGTGGGGGTTATGACCGATCGTGTGGGCGTTTTGACATTTCTTGAGTGTGGGGGTTTTGACCGTTCGTGCGTTTGGGAGATTTGTCCATTTGTGTGGGGGTTATGACCGTTTGTGTGGGTGTTTTGACATTTCTTGAGTGTGGGGGTTTTGGCTGTGGGGGTTTTGACCTAGAACCGTTTTATCTTGTCCAGTTACTAGAATGACTCTAAAATGGTATTGGTTTCTGTCTCCCCGTGTTGAACCCAATTGAGTTCTAGACGCGTTTATCCCACAAGGACTTCTTTCCGTATCGATTTTCGCAAAATTTACAGAGCACAAAATATAGCAAAAAATGGAATAATGTCGATTGCTACCAAAATGGAAACGCAGAGTTTGCGTTACGTTGACGCAAACTGGCACGGTAAGGAGGACCAAGCACTAGTCTAGAATTTTCTTTCAAATGGTAGGAAAACCATTTGTTCTCTATATAGATTTTATTATTTTTGTAGCAAATTAGATATTCAATAAGAGTAAGAGAATTGACAAAATTATATTATTATCTATGCCAATTGGTAAAATTTAATTAATGAAGGGAAATATTTATGTTGGGGAAATTTGAAACCAAGTCTTGATGACATCATATCACACCACACAAAAAGGAAACAAAAGACGAACAGATTCCGATTGTGGGCACAGCGTTGCCAGCTCTACTGATTTTGCAGGAGATCTCCTGCTTTTTCTACGTTCTACTGATCTACTGCAAAAGAAAATGAATAGTTAACAATCTCCTGCTTTTTCGCTACTTCGAGAAATTGAAAAATATATTATTAATAATATTGAATTTTCAATGTTTCCTCACATAAAAAGACGAAATTTCTTTGTTATAATACACAAAGCTCTATAGAGCATATAGTTATAGAGCTTTATCGTATATAATATGAATCAAAAAAATACAACTGTACGTCATCTTCTACATGCATTATGGTTAGCGTTTTTATGACTTTCTGTAAGATTTACAAATAAGTGTTGTTTAGATTGGGACTTGGGTTGGAAGAGTGGCTTAGATCATTTCTCCACGATCGTCAGCAAGAAATCGTTTTACGCCACGGCCGACTGCACCATGTAGCTACGTTATCGCTACGTGCATGAAAAGACATTTTCCCACTCCACTTTGCTATTTCACTACGTTTTACTTCATAATGTGTGTATCAAATAATATTAATATAAATCGGGACTTTTCCCTTTTATTTGCTCAACGTAGATCATCGGAAATGAAGTCTGGACTGCTTGTTTTGACTCCTGCCCCCTTAATAATGGCAAATGTTATTACCCCCCCCCGGATTCACATTCAAACGCCACCACTGTATGTGTCTACTGCTTTCTCCTGTTTTTTATCTTCGAATCTCCTGCTTTTCCAACTGACTCGTCTGGCAACACTGTGTGGGCATTCAGCTGGTTTCACTTGGTGGTGCGTAGCTGCGGAGAAGCAATAGATTTTTTGTGTAGTTTATTCTAATTTATTCAATCCGATTTACTACAAGTCAAAACATGACTTGTAGTTTCCCATCACGTATTATTATACATGGAATATCTGAATGGACATAAAAACAATTATGTAGGACAGAAAGAACAATTTGCTCTTTCTTGAAGATGCATCTTCCGTCAAGTGGGCTTATGTAATATCAAAACAGTCGAGCACACAACAATAAATAAGCAAACAGATACAAGTATATAGTAATTTTTGTCAGCTTCTGCATCATAATGTGGAGATTAATAAAAAAGTACCTTATAAGAGGTAAGTAAAACTTCGATTGATATAGTGCGTTATCACGTTATTCATAACTAACATCTATCAAGGACAATCATTGACATCTAGAGAAAATGGGTGCTAGTCAAGTTTAGCACACATTTTGTGAAATTTACAGGAAAGGCTACCGACATGTTTATAGGGAACAGACAGGAGAATTAAATAGTGCGTTGTACAGCTGTATTTTATGTTCACTAGTGTAGTGTTTAGTGTAATATCATTATACGACTGTTAAAATAAGTGAATAAATAGTTCTATGAAAAATGGGCATATTTTAGGATTTCAGGTTAGGTTAACGTAAAACTTTATGTAGTAATTACATTTTTGTAACATCAACTCATTACCCAGTAAACATGAGTTTTTTTTTTTTTTTTTTTTTACATGATTTTAATCACTTAAATCCAAAATTATTCCGGAAAATTACTATTAGAGGCCTTTGTGACGCAGAGTAGTTCCCGTCATTTCAAGCTGAAAAACGTGAATCTTTTTTATCATGAGGAAAATCATTGTTACTAAGGAAATATTTCTTAAAAATCCCTCGCTGCACAATCACTTGAAGGGGACTTTACCGTTCTGCGTGTAAATGTTGCGACCGGAAATGTGCCGAAACTACAAGCCAATTCGTGCTAGGTTGCGACTCAAATGCACAAATACTATTTAATCGAGTCAGGGTAGAAACGCAGCAGGGGGAACGGAGCAATAGCCGAAAGTGGTTTGTAGGGAGCAGACGCGTCTGCAATGGTGGATATGCACGTAAACGAGGATGTTTCCTAATTTTGCACCGATATACTATGAATAATATCTTCTATATCAACAACTTTGTATCCTCGAAAAACAGTCACATTTCACTGCCCACTTTTGCCAATGGCATGTAACACCAGTAACATGATGTTCACTTCTCCTCCATTTCTTTATTTTCAATGACTTCCTACATTTGCCACACTTTCTGCTGTTTCAATATGAAAAATACGTAAAAGAAAGGAAAAGTGAATTGGTTGTTTTTCATGAAATTCATACAAACAAAACAGATTTTAATATGTTCCTTTGATGTGTTAAAAGCTACCTTACTTACGTCTTGTCGGTACTATTTTAAATGGAGGAGTGCAGACGTTAGTGTGTAATGAGGCAGTTATTTGAAAGATGGCAGTTCGATGTGACTGATGTGATATTTCGATTTTCATTTTTATAAAAACAGCGGTTATGTTATGAGTTATCTATGATTAACATAATTTAGGGACATATGCGAGAAGTATCGTAGTCATAGCGATAACCGGCTTTTTTTAATAAAGAAATCTAGACATCGATAATTCGTACATCAGTATTCATGAGCATTCTGTTTATGGTGAAATGGAAGTATTGAGTTTCATAGAATGATTTTAATACGTTTAAGTTATGTTAATTTCGTGCCTATGGAAATGGTCCAGGCACTGTATGATGGCTAGGCATTTGACAAGCAATAAGTGAGTACATACCTTATTTTTATGTTCTAGACCAGTGGTTCTCAAGCTAATTCCTATCACGAACCCATTTTGTTACATCCTCTTGCCAGCGACCCCCTTATAATTTCTGGTTTGTAATAAGCTTGTGTCGGATTTTTAATATATTTATTGCGGAGATCTTACGATATCCGTTTATTTCTGTTACAGTTGAGTCCATTCTTGCATATAGTGGATACAGTAACTTCCCTAGAAGCGAATGGATTAAAACCAAATTTGACCATTTCATTCATATTACAAATATCGAATCCGATCTATCATACTGTTTCAAAACGGAGGCCGTTTGGAAACTTCGTAACTCCCTTAATTTTGGGTGATATGATTTAAAAAAAAAAAAAAAAAAAAAAAAAGACTGATTCCCTATTTTTGTTTAAAAAAAAAACTTGGACAATTGTTAAAACAAGTTATTGAGTGTTTTAATTTTCGAGAGGTCGCCACTTCGAGTTACATCATATTATTTTGAATTTGATGCATTGTTGTGTATGTGTTCAGTATCAAAATCTGATATAAGCAACATGTTTAATTTAAAATTTAGGAAACAAATAGAACGGCACAGCAAAAAATACACCTTCGCTCAGACACATACGCAGTGGCGTATTTAGGATTTTGTTTCGGGAGTGCTATGCACTCATATTTTCCACGTGAATTAGCACTCATATTTTCCTTTTGGTTGCAGACAAATTTTAATGAAGTTTTGCATATAAAAAATTTATTTCGGGTAGAGATGCAAGGGCTCGAAAAAAAACTGGCTTTTTTGGAAAAAAAACTCGGTTTTTTCTGCTTCGCTTTTTTGCTTGGGAAATTTCGGGCTTTTTTCAAAATTCTGCTTTAAATTGATAAAACAGACTTTGTTTCGCTTCTCTATAACACAAAAAGTGATTTAATTAGTGGTTGATGCTGATAATAATATAAAACCTCGAAAATAAACCATGAATTTCGAAAATATATTTCAAACAATTTTACTTCAACATATTTACATTATGAATTCCAAAGGATTAACCAATGTATATAATAAGAAGTTTTTTACTTTCTATATACAAAAGTAAGCAAAGTTGGCAAGAACCATGGTTGTTTTTGAAAATGCCAAAAACCCGTTTTTGGGGAAGATGTTTAAACCAGGCTTTTTTGGTTTTTTGATTTAGATATTTTGCTTTATGTGTTATTACATATTCACAGAAATAAGTTTGTTTCGCTTTGATGTTGTTATGCAACAGCGGGGTTATGCTGGAAGAAGTCCCATAAGCTTAAAGAAGTCCGGTCAGTAAATGTCTTAAATTGAGAAACTCCCGCCCTAGCCATCGGGAAAATCCTGTTATTGCTTTGCATGTAAAATTTAAAGGTCAACGTATCATAATCAGTACGCTAAAACTGAGGTATTAAATTACAAATTTAGTACGTACATATCATTGAAAGTCCAATCCAAGCTAATGTTGGAAGCTACGTAGGCATTCGATAAATTTTGCCAATTTCTATCAATATATTTAAGCAATCTTGGCTTCTTATTAAAACAACAGGCATTTAGGCATGCAGAAATATACAATTTGATTTCGTTTCGTATGTTTAGGCTTAACATCCTTACGTAATACCGAGGTTATCAAGGAGAAGACTTTCGCTTAAAGTGACATCCGAACCGCTACTTTGTTTACGCATGAAAGAAGGGTTGTGGTTCGACCGAGAATTGAACATGGGACACCTTGATTAAAAGGTGAAAGGGAAATAAAACTAATGCAGGTGGTTTGATATGTGGAAACCTCACCATAAAGTTCATACGATTCGCATTTTTCGTTCTTTTTATTTTTTGGTTTAAATCAGTTATTTAAAAAAAGTTGGTGTAAACCAGCCAACCCTAAAAGTTAACACTTCTTTTAAAAAAATACATCTGTAACTAGCAAAATTCTATGTAGTATTTTTACTTCAAAATATTCCATACCCTCTTTTTGAAACAAAATAAAATTAAAATAAAACATAAGAGAAATATTAGGCTGCATATCTAGAGCGTTTGGTTCTGTATATTCTTGAAATTCTATAGTTAAGTTTTATATAACCACCATCACGGTTTACCCAATCCTCAAGTTTTCTAAATTTTTAACAAGAGGGATTCAACATATCATTACGGAACTCCCCCCCCCCCCCAAAAAAAAAAAAATAAGGACTACGGAATATATTTAAGTTAAGCTAAATACAACTGCACAACAAACATGACTGAGTGGTTAGCTTTTGCGCTTCTATCGGTAAGTCATGTATTCAACCCAGCATTCGACCATTCTGACAAAGCTTTTCTTCATTCCATCTGTGAATGTAGAAATAGTGCGTATACTGTGAGTTGGCCGACTTCCTTTCTTATTGTTTTTAAATCGTTATTATTACTAATTACCAGCAGTGACGGTTTTGCAAAGGTTACGCGGGGGGAGTCTTTCTGACTGAAGCCTGTTCCCCAAAGTTACGGAATGTCTAAAACGAACGAAATATCTATTAGTTTGCCTTTACTCATAAACTTTAAGCTCCCGTCAAATAAAAATTACGAATGTTTAGAAAAACTAAACTCCTCTCAAAATACTTTTCTAAACCCGCCACTGATTCTCAGTATAAAATGATCTTCAAGGTTGTATCCGGTTGATTATTGCTAAACATATAAACGAAACGAAATATTAGTTATGCCTGTAGTCATAAACTTCAAGCACCTCCCAAATAAAATTAAGAATTTTTAGAAAACGAAACAATCAGAGAAACCTCTCCTAAAGTACTTTTCTAAATCCGCTACTGATTATTTGCATTTCTATAAATTGGTATTCAAGGTTGTGTCTGGAAAATTATTGCTAAATCACTGCACACCTACATTATAACAGAAATGTGGAAGTACGGTTTGACGGATATATTGAAAACGTACGCTTTGACGAATATATAGAAAAACGTAAGTTTAACTTTTGCGCTAGAAGCTAGAGTACTAAGTTCTTAGAAATGAAACACGGATGACACAATGAAATTGAAATTGAAATGATCTAGAGAAGAAAAAAAATGTCGAAAGCTCAAAAGTTAAAATAAAGTTAAATAGCCTCTAAAATTGCTCTCAAATACTACATTCTTCATGTTAGCTTTAATTCGTAAAACATGTGCTCCATCCATCTTGATGGTGAATTTCAGAGCGAAATATCGCATATAGGTCATGGAATTCTTATCTAACTATAGAATATATTATAAGAAAGCTATTTAGATAGAAAAATCATGAAAATGAAAAAAGCCAAAATTTCCAAAATTCTCGTTTTTTTCCCCAAAAAAGCCGGCTTTTTTGCATCTCTAATTTCGGGGGGAGGGGGCTTGAGCCTGATAGCCACCCCCTAAATACGCTACTGCACATACATGTACAGTTGTGCAAAGAAGAACAAAGGAATCTAAACAAAAGCAATCCCTTTTGTTGCCGACAGAATAATTTGTCCATTCTTGATTTCTCAACAAACGCAGCACAGCTATTGCGGATTAGTGTTTTGGCTTTGTGATTACTGGTATGCAGTTCTCATTAGTTTCATATGATACCTCTTTCATTTAAATTGGTTTTTAAACAACTTTGCACCTATTGAAAATGTTAAGTAGATATATTTTTCATTGTTCTTAACAGTATGTATAAGAATAAAAATATGCCTATCAGAAAAAAATTCAAAATAATACTTAAAAGTAGTTTCCTGTATTAGATCCTAATTATATTTATCTCTTCCACTTATCTTCGCGACTCCCAGGTGGAGAAACCCTGTTTGTAGACTAATAGATGGTCGTATAATTGAAGTTCTGTAGACGGCACACTTCAGTATTCGTAACAATAATTCAAATGTTCAGGTCAAATCAAAGGTTGAATACGAAGTCTTCATTTTACTATAGTCTAACTTCGCAATGCCATGTCTTATAGGATCCAAGTCGTTTTGTTCTTCGAGTATTGCTGAGGCCATGCACGTACTGCACACGTGATGAAAATAATAGGTACGTGCACAGAAATATGCTTCTATCAGGGCCGGTTCTACCATATGTGCAACACGTGCATTTGCACGGGGCGGTAAAATCTGCCATAACTGTATTATTTAAATTAAATTTTTATTTTTGAAAACACTTCATGATTATGGTTGTTAAATTTGCTAAGCTGACCTATTTTAATCCTACGTTCGTAAATCATATTTAGGCCGCATTAGTTTAAGGTCACATGGACAATGCTAAAGCAGATGGCCAAACAAATCCAAGGCCGTCGCGTTGCCTGGGTTGTAAGCGCCCGGGGCGAGAATTTCTAGGCGCTCCGAACCAGTGTGTTATGAATAACAACCAGAGTTTATTCTGCAATCCTAGATTTCAATATGGAACATAAGATCATAATGAAAGATAAAAGAAGTTGGTATTATGCCAGTTGTTTAAAGTGAATGGCTTTTGTAGTTACAACATGAAAGCTAATGAAAACATGGTTTTGAATTACTGAAATAGAGTGCTATTTTTGTTTATTTTGAACTTGATACACATCAACAAAGTAATAGCATAGAATGTTCAAATATTAAAGCCCCCCTGAGTACATTTCGGCAAGTGATTAATGTCATCCTCAGTATAGACTAGACTCTGTCAGAAAATTCCCATTGTTTGATGAATACATTGCCTTTGATTACGTTTTGTTATATCCACAACTTCTGCACTTCAAGTAGTCTTTTAACTAGATTCTTATTATATATTTAAAATTTTCCTTTCTTTGTACTAACCAATATCTTGTAAGATAGCCGGTTTGTAATTAATGAAATCTATCTTTCAGATTTCCAGGTTTATTATTATTTTTAACTTGTGGGTCATTCCACGTCAAATCATCCATATTTTTTTCTCAACCCATCATCTCAGATTTTCATGGAATTTCTGTCACTTGTTAGTAGTACAAGGGTCATAACCTGTGTGAAATTTTTCCTTCTTAGACCAAATAGGTTTAGAGTTAGAGGCGATCAAAGTTTAGGAAATTAGCAATGTACACAGTTTCCGAGATTCTGCTTTAAGACTGCACTCTAAATTGAAAATGTTATAGCTCAAGATTTAACAAACATAACTGCGTGAAAATTTTCTCAAGAGAAGTACCAAGATTTATAGATTTCAGGAACAAAAGTAATATTTCATCAAGATAGCCAATTCCCGTCTTTATTTTTTAACCAAAAAAAAAAAAAAAAAAAAAAAAAAAAAAAAAAAAAAAAAGATTCGTAATAAATATAAGTGGAAGAAGACTGAGAAAACTTAAATTTTATCTTGAGAACCTTGGTACAACTCACCAGATTTACAGGATAGAGGCTAGTGCAAAGAGAGAAAAATCTTAAAAGATACAAAGAAAGTTTGGTTGAATCAGTGCTGGAAGTAAGCTATGACTACAAGAAAAGGTAATCAGCGGCGAAGCAATTGGTCAAATAATATTTTATTTTTAAAGGACTTGTGCTGAGGATGGCAATAACAATTTGCCGAAACGTACAAAGTTGAATAAATAAAAAGTGTGTTTTTTAAGTAAGTGCAATCGTACTGAGTGTTTAATATGAATCTAGTTGAATCAAGTAAGGAAGTGTTTTTTGTACCCCAAAATTTCAAGGCAAGCATTTAGCAGGATTTTGCAGAAGTCTTCAGTTTATGCTACCGTGTTTAAAGCTGTTGTCCCTACTGGTCCAGTGGCTAAAGCGCGTGCCTTTTGTGCACGTGGTCCTTGGTTTGATTCCCAGTGGGAGAGCATAAAAATTTAATTTAAATTTTATTAATCATCCATCTCTAGCCAAAAAGGCAGGGTTTCTGAAGCTGGGGGTCGCGAAGATAAGCGGAAGAGATAAATATAATTAGAATCTAATACCGTAAAAGTTCTGAAATATTGTTGTGAGTTTTGTTTTGATAGCTATGTTATTTTTATACACATTGTTAAGAACAACAAAAAATAGGTCTACTAAACATTTTCAACAGGTGCAGAGTTGTTTAAAAATCAATTTAAATAAAAGAGGTATGATATGAAACTAATGCGAACTGCATATTGAAATATCAGGAAAATACAAATGCAACAAAACCTGCATATTGAAATAGAATTAAAATTGAAAGCCAATGAGATGCTTGAGCATGGTGTGGTTTCACTAGTGCGGCAATGTCCTGTTCAATCTTCGTGACACACATTATCAAGTCATTTAAATACTCCATAACTTTTTTAATTGTCCAAGTTTTTTAAACCAAAATTAGAAATCACTTTATTTTTTATCATATGACCCAAAATTAAGTGAGTTATGAAGTTTTAAAATTTCAAACGGCTTCCAGTTTGAAACAGTGTGGTGGATCGGATTCGATATTTGTAATACGAATGAACTGACCAAATTTGCTTTTAATCCATTGGTATTTAGGAAAGTTACTGTATCCGCTATGTACAAGAAATGGATTCTACTATTATAGAAATAAATGTATATCGTGAGATCTCCGCAATAGACGGGGGTTGAAAAATGCACTCGCCAGTGGCGAGTACTTTTTTACATTTGGAGAGTCAAGTTCGATAAATCAAAACCGTGAATTCAAGAAAAAATAGCAGATGCCATTCTTTTTATTATTATTATTATTATTTGTGAGAGACATACCAATAAACAATGTCGCAAAGTTATTTTTGTTTATTTTAATAAACACTGTGACCGCAAAATGGTCTGGCTAGAGCCTTTCTATTTGAACTGTGCCCTTTCTGGCGCTGCTGTCGATATATGATTTCCCGTACCTCCCTCGAAAGAGGAGGGACAAGGTGCTGCGGCCGAGATCTTTCAATTGTTTCATGCGGCAGCGTTGCCACAATGGATTATTTCATGGACTTGGCTGTGCTCTGTCTTGTTGATCATTCTAAGTAGCTTACGATCTTCACTCGTCAAGACCAAACGTCTGAATGACAAATTGGCAACACAGCTGAGGTCATTTTACTTCTTTCCCCTAAGCAAAGGGAGAGTTTCTTCCGTAAGAGGGTGGCAGGGGTGGGGCCGAATTATAGTTGGCATATTTTCCGAGGGCACACTTGAGATACACAGGCTCTAGTAGATTTTCTGTGTGGCGAGTACTTGCAAGGAAGATTTTTCAGGCCCTGGCAATAGGTATATTAAAAATTCCACACAAGCTTATTACAAACTAGAGATTATAAAGGCGTCGCTGCCAAGAGGATGTTTCAGGAGTTAGGTGGAGAATCACTGCTAAAGGGACGTTAAAAAAAAATAATTTCAATTTCAAGACTTAAAACTGAACCGAAAGTAGCCGCGTAGGAACTGCTTCAATATTTAATGTAACATGTTAATAAAATAAATATCTTTTGTTGTAGGTGTTAATCAAATTTTGGATCATAAACAGAGATGTGGAGCATTAGTACGGTCACAATCAACGGAAGTATTACGAAGTGCGTGCACCGTACAGAACAGAGTTCTCCCAGCAATCTTCAGTTTCAATCAAGCATTTCAGAGGAAGGTGTGCCCATTTTCTGGACAGCAGAAATATTACAATGAAGGGAGATACAACAAAGCATATGAAAAAGATGGATCAGGCAACCAAGTGCATGAACCGCATACATTTTTAGAAGCTGTTGGATGGGTAAGTTATTTCTTGATATTTAGAGGAGTCGATATTAATGCTTGTTAAAAGTAAATGATATAGCTTACATTTCCACCCATGGTCCTCGTATTTCAGTTTATGTTAATGTTTCGACTCGCTCGGGAGTCATGATCACAACTCTTTGTTACCTTTTTTGCAGGCTGGATCTCCGTATAATACCATTGTTCTGTACTTAAGTATGTCCTGTAAAGATAATGAATCTCCAAGAACTACTATTTCTAGTGACGGTTTTTGCATCAGGTGTTATTCCTTGACGGTAATTTTCACTTTTCATAAACAGACAATGATGATTCCAACCTGCAGAAAGGTAACAAAAGGTTGCGAATATGACTCCCAAACGAGTCGAAATATTCCCAAATGTAAATTTTGTTTTATTAACTTAAGATGTGTCTCATAGCATTTATCAGTAAATTACCTTCGGCTAGCCGGGGCAAATGACTGTAAATAAATTTGCAGTCTAGAAAAAAAAAAATCTTCGAAATAGAATCAATTTATGGTTTCAAAATATGTCAGCATAGGCGAGTAAGCAAGCAGGAATAGCTGTGACTAAGTTTGTTAGTTTTTGTGTTTAACTTCGGAGATTATGTTATTTGAAATGTGGTAGATCATAAAGTGGATCATATAGATCATTATAATCCTTTCTTATTTGTAGACTGCCTTTGTTAAAAATTAATGCTTCCAATGATTGCAATAGGAAAAAGCGTTCCTTATAATGAACCCTCTTCATTTCCTTAATGAAAAATGGACTACTTTTCTATCATATCACTGAAATGTTAAAGTTCATAATAATAATAATAATAAAGGAGGTTTGATTATCCTACCATGAGAGAAATAGAATAAGCTGAGAAGATGTTATGATGCATAATTGTAAGAATTTATTCTGTACTCTCGTAGGGTACTGCTCTAGCATTAGGTTGGCATCTTTGCCAACCCTTATGCCGGCGAAAACACCGTGATTTGGAGGAAGAAAAAAGACAAGAGCAGTATGCATGTTTGACATCTATTCTTGCGCGCATTGTCTGGGCTCAGCCTGTTCTCCACCAGAATATTCTCCCGCGAGAAGGAGCTTCTGCTCATAATTTGTTTCAAACATCAAATGAGAAGCCATCTACACAGGTGTTTTCAGAGGAGGATATTGATGGAGCTTGCAGTGCGAAGGAACAAACTCCCTTTGGTCCTGCTACTGCTCAAGAGGTAAGAATCTGCTTACATACTTTTTAAATTTACTTTAGTTGTTTGCTCGTGGAATGCATATTACTAGGAACCAGTTTCATAGGATACGTGAATAGCTCTCACGGGGAGACTAGCTTTTTTTTATAATTGGAGCCTGTTTCTTCATACACAAATCACAGAATGAACTATAATTAGCTTTTTGATGCTTCTGTTCAACAGTGTACCTGAGTAAGAGGTATTTTTATATCCATAGTGAGACTTGACATCATAAGTATCAGAGTAGGCTAGTAGATTTGGAGCTAGATCTCCGCTTAAAGTTTAAATTGGATAATCATTCATATTCGGAGTTGGCAAAAACCGTGTGTTTTAAAAACAACAAAGAATAAATAAAATAAAATAATTTATTATTTAAATAGATTTGCTTTATTTACGAGGCACGTCCAAAAAATAAGTATTCTAGATTTTTGTAGGTTTCAAAAAATTTATTTAAAGCAAAATTTAAACATGGTTACATCAGTACATATGTGAACAATTTTTTCACGTAGTCGCCATCCTTCTCGATGCACTTAGTGAGACGAGGGATTAATTTTTTTTATGCCTTGATAAAAGAAGGCTACTGCTATCTCTTTTGCCCAATTCTTCACCTCTACCTTCACTTCCTCGTCAGTTGAAAATTGTAGGAACATAACCGAAAGTTCATCCAAAGTCATCTGCGGTCGTCATGAACAGCTTATTTTTTTCAATAGGCGAATCAGTCGAAATTGACGGTCTTCCGCTCCTTTGCTCATCGTGCACATCAGTACGACCGTTCGTAGATTCATAATTCCTTCGCGATAAACTGATTTCGATTCAGACGAAGATTTTCCCTTCACAATGAGATAACGGATAACGCTACGAATCTCGCATTTGGCAGCAGATTTTATCGACTTCTTTCACGGGAGACGTTACTGTGGCCACAGTTGTGGTCGTACTGACGCGTGATTGGGCTCGCTGGAAAGGGTAGGAGCTAAGCTATACGGCAGTGTTGCCAACATAACAATAACAAATTTGCTCTGCCCGCGAGAGCTCTAGTACACTTACTTTGGGGACGTGCGTCGTATTTAGATTACATATAAATAGAAATAAGTTTGTTTGGCCTTAGCGTCCTTATGCAACAATGGGGTTATGAAGGACGGGGCTTACAGCTTGAACAACTACTCTACATCCGCGAGAAATTGTCCTCTGTCGGGACTTGAACGTGAGACCTTTTAATTACAAAGACCGAAAGGCGACGAGTCTTCTACTTATCCAAGGAGGACACTTGATAAGAATACGTTGTACTTGTAAATATTTTAAATGTCACTTCAGAAGGACAAAAAGGTATACAACTGCACAAGTGAAATCCCTATACAGAGTTATACGCATCCAAATAAATGGACAATTTCAAAAGACTACTGAATCAGAATTACAGCGCCTTAATTCAATTTGCATATCAATGGAAGAAGTAGATAAGGCAGGATTGAAAATAACCACTCGCCCGGGGCGAGTGGTTCATCAGTGCTGATTTCAGTAAGTCACTTACATTCATCTTTCCGAGGTCTGTAATATATGAGAAAAGATGTAGATAGTTTGAGATATGAGAAAGTTTCACCATAAAGTCCACATGATGTGAGAGATTTTTACTTTTAAATTTATTTTCTTGGTTAAAATCGATTAAAAAAAAAAAAAAATGTTTAAACTAGCCAACTCTGCTGATATCAAATGGCTATGAGAAGCTAAGGCCAAATCTTCACGGCAAACCTGTTTGTATTTCTTGCTTGAGAAGAAATTGTGTAAAAGAATTTTTTTAGTTTTCATGACAAAATTATTGCAGATACGTATATTTTTGTTCGCTAGTTGTTTTTAAACGAATGCCCTAGCCACAGTAGGGCGTCGGTTCACGTGAGGTCATTTCTGGGTTGGCTTGTTGGATGGGTGCCTATTATGGAAAACCTGTTGAGTGTACACGTTTCACCAAGCGTTCTGTGAATAATTGCAAAGTTCCTTGGTGGGGAAAAAGTAACAGACTTCGTCTAAGAAATCAAACATTAACAGCGATAGGATTCTCCGTATGCTGATCATACGTTCCCCAGTGTCAGGTACTGGTTAGGTTAAGAAACTTCGGGGCATCGTACTGAGAAAAGTGCTTTTATAAAATAATCTGTCATTTGGGGAAATTTCATGACATGTGATTTTTAATGTTCTCAAAATGACCCCACGTAGCGTAGTCGCTAACGCTCTCTTTGCCTTTGGTACGAGCGGTCTTTGGATTCGATTCCGAGTGGGGACACCCAATCAAAAAGGAGTAAAAGTTTTTTCAGCCAGTCATTCTTAGTGAGGTTTCCCTGGTTTTCCAAGGCAAATGTCAAAATGGCAAGTAACAAAATTGTCCCATTCCTTTCTTCTTCCTCAATTGGGCGGGCAGTGTGGTCGCCGAGGGATCTCATCCTTCATACGTAACGGCCTAACATGGCCGTAAATGCCGAAAACCTAGAAATTTAACTCCTAATCGTAATATTCACTAAAGACAGCAGTCCTAAAGAAAAATATGGCTGAAGGGTACAGTTGTTTTAAGGATTAAGAACTACCCTTTCAGCAAATTCAGAGGCTGAAATGGAAAGGAGACTGAAGCAATTATCTATTATTATATTAAAAATTAAGTATTATAGTCAAACTTGTAGGTGATCTGTTTTAATGATATTTCAGGGAAACAACAATTGCCTTTCAAATTCAATGAAATTCAAAGATACAGAAATGAAATCTTTTAAGTTTTACGTCCCACGGTTATTCCGGCTAGGCTAAAGGAGACGGTGATAATGAGAAATGAATGAAATAGTTGAATGAATAAAATGGGAGGAAACGGGAGAACCCCGAGGGAACGCACGGACACGGTGTTTGTCCACTACAAAGTTCACTTGGGAACTGAGATCGAACCGAGAACCCCATACACCAGAGGTGAATCTCTACCACTGAGCCACCGCGGCCCCACGATACAGAATATGTATCTGAGCAGAGAAGCGAATTTGGGTTTCCATCTTCTCGTTCTTGTGCACTAACCATTCATATATCTGCCTGTAGATTTTATATGTAGAGAATTAAGTATTAAAACAAGTCTGTTGCTTCCCCAAATTTTTTTATATACATATGATTCACTGTTGTTTAATTAAATAAATGAGTGGATAAGTGCACAGAACTGTGCAAAGAATGATTATGGCAGATTTTTGTAAGTCATAAAGAGATATAAATATGTAATTGTTTCTCTCGTTTTGAAATACTTTTAGATAAACATATTCAGTTTTCGTATTTTATAAAACTTTTTAGCAATTGAAGAGATAATAAGTCGCATAGGATGTATCTAATTTTCATTTTTTTTTTCTTCATAGGCATTAGACGATGCCGCGAGAAACTTTGAAAGTGTGAAGAATAAAGTTGTTGGTGACATCCAGAATAAACTCGGAGTAGAGTGTATGAACCGAAATAAGCCCACAAAAGCTTTCCGTTTCTTTGAAGAAGCATCGCAACTGGGAAACGCCGAGGCAATGTTCAATTTGGGGCTGTGTTACGAGTTAGGCAGAGGAACTTCACAAGATTTAGAGAAGGTAAATGTATTCAAGAGATCTGTTTATTTATTACGAAGCGAAATTTGAGTAGTTGATTTATTTATATTTTGTTGAGTATAGTAGCGTTGTACCACTAATGAGAAATTCGTGTTTGAAGATTTATAGAATTTTGTCAAATCGAGAATCGGTCGATTAGCATTCACGACTTGTTTGTAAAGACTTACAGAGGACAGTTTTAACTTGACGCTAACATAAGCATGGTGTGAAGTGGAAAATTATCATTTATGAATTGTAGTTAATTTAAGATACACATAATGCAGATTTTGTGGCCTTTCGTAGTGCTGACGGTATGTTACGTATACCGTGATTAACAAATACTTGTAGCAATGGTGGTGTAACCAGTAACTAGGGAGCTACTGAAGAAAAAGAGGCATAAAGTTTTCATTTTGAGTATATAAGTTTGCGTATACGCCGATAAGGAAGATAAGAGCGATCTCGAAGCAGCAGGAGGCATTGTGTGTGTTGAAACTTACAGGAAGAGGGCTGTAGTTGTAGTGTAGTGAAACTTTTGTATTAAATTCAACAAGAAAGAATTTAATTTTTCCTGGTGACGTGATTTTAGTAAGTGTTCTCGGGCTGTCGCCCAGATGAAGATATTGACATCCGACGTTTCGAATGTAGACATTGCATCCATCTTTAGGGGTGAGTACAATGACTGCATTCGAAACGTGGATGCTAATATCTTCACCTGGCTGATAACCCGAGAATACTTACTAAAATCTATAACTATTGCACTATATATACAATCTACAATGCACGGTGGACGAAATAATTCAAATGCAACTAGTGTTTATGCCTTAATAAATGTCCGAGCAGTTAAGACGTAAGAAGAAGAAATGGATTCGTTCCGTGTACGAACGAAGTCCAAGAAAACCGATTTAGTGCTCTTAATATTACAAGTGTCACGATTCATGTTTTGATGTTGCCTTATGATAATGTTTCTGCTATGAACTATATAAATTGAATCCCCGTGTTTTGTAACAATTACCAAAAGCAACTTTTTTTTTTTTTTTTTTTTTTCCGCCGTGACTACTTTCACTGACTAGTATTACCTGATAGGGTCACAAAGACCCGATGTGGTCTTTGGACAGGATGGTGAATTTCCACATGGATGTTTGCTACACTACCTGAATGCCTTCTCCCAAGGGCGTTCGATTGCATGTGTTGGAAACAGCGACTTGTGAACTCTGCTCTGACCTTCACGATTGTCATTTTTTGACACTGCTTTGGAAGTAAGTGTCGATCTACGAGGATAAAGAATTATGCATCTGACAGAACTAGACTATCATTTTGACATTTGTCTTGTCTCTAACGACGCTCGCATCAAACACTTATAGTGTAGAACTTGAATAGTTAATATGTTTCTTCATGTCACTACACTTGTTAGATTCAATCAAGTATGAATGAATTGGCTTTACATTTGCATTATTAGTATTGAATTACGTTGAATTTCCGCTGAGTCAAATTGGTTAATATTTTATTGGTTAAATTTGAGATATTTCTTCAATCTTGCTGGGCTTAATATATAATACTTCTGGATAACTTGACATATATAGCACATTGATAGCCAAATTTCTTAACATCTTTTGAAGTAAAACGGAAACTACGATGCTGTTGTCTATTATCGTTTTAAGTAACATAATACACGGTAGCACAAGTCTTTTTTGAGAAGAAAAGTTGTTAAGAGCTGGATTGATAAATTGTGTAGATATTTTGGACTTACTTTAAATTTTTAAGGTTCCCATAAGAACCGCGTACCTTTGTTTGAAGACCAGTCTGTTTTAGAAATACTTATAAAACCAAGACTATCTGTTTCAATATAATATTTTATTACATTATTTTCTTGTTAATACGCAACTAATTTGTTTTTCTAATTATTCCAGGCAGTAGAATATTACAGTAATGCTACGAAACTTGGTCATGCTACAGCGATGTATAACCTAGGCGTATATTATGCTCAAGGTAAAGGAGGATTAACTCCATCTATTGAGACGGCACGGAAACTCTTCATGAAAGCAGCTGAAATGGGGCAGCCTGAAGCTAAACAGGCTTTGGGACAAGTTCCTAGTTCGAAATCTGTCGGCATAGATGATCAAAACTCGGACTGCATAGAGTCTGATCTTAGTTATAGTTCAGAAACCTCAGATTACTATTTGGGTGAGTAAAAAGTTGTAACACATTTATTGCAAAAGATTGTTCAAAATAAGATGAAATATGGTTGTCGTAACATCATGGGGTTGAGGCAATGACTGTGTGTGAGACGAGACTTGATTAATGAACAAGAAGTAGGAGAGTCCGATCGGTGCAGGTATAGGTGTGCAGCTCACTGATTACTGGGAAGGCTACATTTGCGGACGTTTCCAAGTCGCACTGGAACCTATCAGGGATAGTCAAAGGTTGCAAAAAGCTTGCTTTGGACATCAGTCAAGCACCGTGTGACGTGTGATCAATCGACGTATCGCACTAAGGCCAGAAAATACGGGGGCGCTCTAGAAACAAGACGGGAAACCAGCCTCAGCTGGCTCAATGCGTGTCATTCATTGTGAGGTATTGAAGGATTGTCCAGATGACATGGCATATCAATTGGCACTGCCCATAACATATTCATTATAAATGGGACTGGAGGTGGATGCTCTGACAGATTGGCGCATCCAGGAAAGTTTCACCAACGACAGGAAGCTGTATGAACGGTACCTTGCAAGTGTCAAATGGGTCGTCAATCCTGACGAAGGGTGGGCTGTACCTGGACAACACCAATAAGGCACGAACCATTTTCTATCTAACCAAGGGCAGTGGGACTATATCATAGTGAATCTGCGAATACAAGGATAACTTTCCACGCGATTTCATGGCGGTAGTTGTATACTACAATACTTCCTTTTGCGCGGGTGCCATCCAATGTGAAGGTCCATGCGGCCTGCTTCATGGTATGGACTCTCGTCTAGGTGACCCACATCCCTTGACAGTACTGTCAGGAGAGAGAAAACTTCTCCTTCCACATGGCTAAGGCTTCCAGTCATACTGTCCATTATTCGCTTTCCTACTACACGCAAAAAGGCTGAGTTGGTTGTCAAGGTGGCGCTATTCTCGTGTGTTCCTGTCAAATCCACGGACGTGTCGCCTATGGATTTCTATGGCTTTGGGCTCTTGAAACAGGACCCCGCTCGACGCCGTCCACGTACCTAATTTGGAAAGCCTCCAACCTAACTTGACTATTTGTTCCTCTTTATGTTCTCTGATGAAGCCTCCTGTGGAAACTCCAGTGCATAACCATCGTCTGAGCCCATGGGAGTTACATCGAACGTAGTCGATGGTGGAGGAAGGGCATTTGCCAGCTAAGTATATCGTTGAGTCTTATTTTGAACAACCAACTGTATTGGTGAACAATATTTCAATATTCCGTATGATATTAATACAGAGATTGAACTCAATAATAAAACTGATATTATTATGTCTGTAGATTTATCTAGTGATACAATTTCAACAACTCTACTGTTCCCTTCGCCACGTACACCTGTCACCATGTACGTTGAAGAAACTTACATATCTAAAAATGGTACAATGTAAAATCAATGTTACCGTAATTGAAGACAAGACTACCCTCCCCCTTCCCCAGATGAAGTTTACAACATCTATTTTATTGAATAGGGATTTTGCCTAATATTTTTCTAATTATGAGCATCAGTAACACTCGAATCGTTTTCTTTTTTTCATTTTATGTGAAGCTTTGAAAGTAGTATATTTAATTATTGCAGGGCTGTGTAATGAGAATGGTTGGGGAGTGAAGGAAGATGCCAATATGGCTGCAGAGTATTATTCAAAAGCTGCACTCAAGGGAAGCACTGACGCCCTCTATAATCTTGCATCTAGCTACGAAAGAGGAGTAGCAGGTTGGTCTATATCAGCTGATTAGTAGCAAGTTCTTTGTTATTTGTAGACTAAAATGGTTAGGAAATTCTTAATATCTCTGGTGCATCCCTTTTACCCTATCCGGTTATGATCTCATAGACGTAGGAACTTTTCTACTCTGAAATGATTGTGTGGGAGGAGACTGCATGGTTTAGTGGTAGAGCGCTCACCATTTCGCTCCAGGTCAGGTTAATGGTGGGCATCATTATACGAGGGGGGATCCAAAAGAAACCGTACTTTTTTACAAAAATTCTTTCAGTTTCTTTCAAAGTACTCTCCATTAAATGCGATTCATTTCTCCAGTCTTCTTTCGCATTGTTTGGAGCACCTCTGGAACTCTTCAACTTTTATATCGTCCAGTGCACACTGCGAAGTCCTTTTTAAAGCTTCTACATCATCAAAATACTTTTCATTTAGATTTTGTTTAATTCTCGGAAACTGTCATCGCGTTGGTCAAGAAGTTTGGATCACTTTCAATCTGATTTTTCAAATCCTGGCTCAAATTCATACGAATGTCTTTTTGATTCTGTCTGAACAGGCGAGAAACAAATTTAGCGGCTACACGTCTCATTTGCAAAATCTCACGCTGGCATAAGCTCTAACCTGTCTGTTTTGAAATATCATCGATCATGAAACGACGATTCTCGTTGATTTTTTTGGCAAATTTTTTTTCGATGTTTTCATCGTTTCGAAAGGATGAAGAGCACCAAGAACGAGCATGATCGTCAACACTTATCTCACCACACTTAAAGCGTCCAAACCTCTCCAAAAATTATGTGCGGTTCGTAGTATCCTTCTTGAAAGCGTGTTGAAGCATTTGGTAAGCTTTCGTTCCCGATTTTCCAAGTAGGAAGCAAAATTTCAAACACACGCTTTGTTCCTTTGAATCTGCCATAACGATTTCGCAGGCGCCAAACGAGAACAGTTGAAACGATCAAACGTTAAACTCCTACGCAGTCGCCACTTGGCCAACTGAGTTGGAAAGGTGTCTACTAGACCCAGCTAGCATGAGAACTCTCTACTATGCCTAGGAACGGCGGCGCTCTTTCAATCCGGTTTCTTTTGGGTCCTCCCTCGTATGTATTTTTTTCCTCCTCAGGATTATTTCACTAATTTTCCTTTTCTCTTTTGTTTTATTTATTACTTTGAATGTAATTCTGTTAATTATAATTATAGGAGTGCAAGAAGATCGATATTTCACTATGGAGCTGTTAAAAATGGCTGCCGATGAAGGACATGTGCAGGCGTCAGCGAAATTGGAAGAAATGGAGGCTTATGATGCTGTTGGAAAATTACATGGTAAGTGAAGGAAGGAATACTTAAAAAAAGAGAACTGCTTAGAAAGTATAAAATATTTGTTTTGGTTGCTTCATGATGTAACAGGGTTGCTACAAACTTGAAAGTTGGGGAAAAATTTGATGTTTTTGTTTTGACAAGTAGAGAAAACTTAAAAATGACAAATATCTTTAATGTAAAGCCATTATGAATCATTGATGGTGTGATTAATCGGTGGACTGGAACATGTGTAATCTACTACGTCTCTTGTTACTACTTATTCCGTGACTCTTCAGCTTGTTGAGAAAAGTTTACTGAAATCACAGGATGTACTTAATTTGCTGTGAAATTATGCGGCGTCAGCTGGTTGGGAAGTGTCATTTGTTTTCAGGAGGCATTGGAAATTTGGGACTATGTAATTAAACTTCCACAACATTCAAAGCTGCCAAACACGAAACCTATAGAGAAACCCTGAAGAAGGTAGCAAGCCATCCATTTATTAAGTGGAAACTTGCTTTCTGCAACCGGCGTAAGCTTCAGGATTCTAGACCAATAGCCTCAGTCATCTTTAGTGTTGTAAGGAGACGTTTACAAGATCTCATGGTTCGATGTGTAAAACCAAAAGTACTGAAATGTACAGACACAAGACCATTAAGTATTGACGTGACAGAAGAAGCAGAAAATCTCATTGTAACCAAAAGTGTCGAAATCGGATTTCTGTCTCGCACAAATAGAGGACACCAGGGAACAACAAAAACTGGAATTTTTACGACTGCCGCTGGATCCTTAGTTCTATGATTAATTTCAACAGAGTAGTTCTTTACAGTACAAAGCAGTTAAAGATCTGTCTTCGTAAGATCATAGGGTAATTCAACATTCACCCCGTGTAGGTCAGAAAAGGTTTCCTCTCATTCTAGACGAACTTCATATGTCTAATATCATAGATGATATGCTTGCTGGAAACTGGAGAGAATGCTTCTCTTTCTCCAGTCTAAACTCAGCAAAATTTCAAGAATTCTTCCCGAGTTGTAACGAAGTAGGACTTAACACTGCTTACAGCAAGTTTCTTGCTAGCACTGAGAGATACATTTATGAAAGGTAGTAAAAAATGGATTGTCATTCTCATATGAAACTGCAACCGTCGAAAGAGGGTTTTGCACCAATAATTCATTCTTAATAGGAAATATATATGAAAAGACTATTATAGCAGAAAGGCATATTCATAACTAGGTACAAAAAGCATTGAACACGCGCAAATCACCAGAAGATACTGCTTTCCGTGAAAGATTTCAGAGACTGTACGAAGAGTACTTACAACAACAGAAGGAAGAGAAAGTGAGCACAACCAAAAGGAAACTGAGAAGAGAATGTTGGATGCACATCTGAGAGACTTGGAGCAACAGAGGATACATCTGAAACGGGAAATTGATGAAAAGGAACTAGCCATTGATACTGAACTGAAGGAGATTGAGTAGAAAACAGTTTCCTTGACGTAAATTTTAGCAACTCCTTGGCGCGAAGGTCTATTTTTGGTCACGATTTTGCGTTAATATTGTTTTGAAGTATTGTTGAATAGTTTTAATTCAAATACTTTTTCCCTTTTCCTATTTGAAAGTTTGATCATATTTCTACACATTGTATGTAGAGATATGTAATCTTGTTTGTAGACAATTGTGGAGTCTTTTTAAAACAACTAAAGATTAGAAGTTATCAACTAGGAATGCAATGGATATACCCGATTGCAATGAAATGAGCTGAGCGAGCTTAAACTACGTAATCAGGAAGCGTTTTTTCGGTGATTATTCCTCGATGGTACATCGGATTTTTGATTTCGACATATGTTGTCACTCAGCACGACATACTCTATCAGCGTGCTAAGTTTGGTTGAGATCGGCCAAACGGTCTAGGAGGAGTTCGCGGACAACCAAACGGCTAACCCGAGTATAAGAGCTTCGCTTCGCTCAGCTCAATCAAATAAGAAAAAAGTCGTATAAAAAGCATGAAAGCATGATAAGAGGCTTATTCTCAAGTACTAGCCAAGTATATTTATAATATAAAGTGTAACGATATGTTGGTTAAGTCTAACAGGCACTATAACGTATCACTTTTATCTTACTTTTCGTTATCTTCTAATTGCCTTGCAACTTCCTCAAAGGACAGGGAAGAGGATCTTCAATTGTTTATTAACATTTAAAATAAGGCTTTTTCATATTATAGATATTTAGAAAGACAAAAGCATCTTGCCTCATATCCTTGGAATAAATGATAATACATACTGGTCGAGGCTACTCTCGCCTCTTTCTCAACGTAACTTTTTCAGCTACGCTGCTAAACTTATTATATATTGTTTCATTCTGGAAACCTCGCAACTCGAATAAATACCAGGGGCACGGTAGCTCAGTGGTAGAGCGCTTACCCATGGTGCGTGGGGTCCCTAGTTTGATTCTCGGCCATGTATGTTTTTGGTGGTTTTTTTCGGATACTTCCGTTTCCTCCCACTTTACCATTCTACCAATTCTTCCATCATCATTTACTTGTGTTAATCATTGTCCCCCTTTGCCTAACAGGCATAATCGTGGGACGTTAAACTCAAAGATTTCATTTCATTTCGAATAAAATACCATTTAGATGATTATACAAAATTGCTAAAATGTTTCTCTTGAAGGACCGTTGCGCCAAAACGTAACCAACATCCAAGTACATGAAAACTTATTCCCTTTTCTCAAATACTACATGCCAATAGACCAGAAAACTGGAATTATACTCTTGAGTTCATGAATCAGAAAACTGATTCAGAAAAAGCTGACTCTAGGAGTTTTTGCGCCATTAGTTCTACAGTTGTTTTTCAACTTTTTTTTTTTTTTTTGTGTGTGGAGTGAGAGAGAAAGCCACTATTTTCACATGTGTTTTTTAAAATAATGAGCATAGTTGTTCTTTACAAAATTCAACATAATGTACATTTGGTGCTTTGTTTGAGACCGAACTCTCTAATGTTAAAACATTTTGTAACTACCAGTAAAATTTAAACGTATTTCTAATAGATCAAATATTTGCGAAATGTTTTTCTGCTTTACGGTCAGGGGTGTTATTCAGCCAATTCACTAGAACCGGTTGTTATACCCAGACATAACAGTAAATGTTACCCAGATATACCCAAGAATATGAAATTTTAGTTTAACTATCTTTATTTTTAGAAATCCTTACAGCTACAGGTTTAAACATATGATTTCTCAAAACAAGGTATAAGCGATTATTTTTAGTCTCAGATGCTCAGTTATCAAGAACGAAAACTGGGATCACATGAGTGTAGTGATGAGGATTATTTATATCTGAAGCACATACATACCATTAGCAACAATTGTCGATCCATTGCTGGATTAAGATCTTCCCATACTTTTTTATAACCATGTGTTTTTGATACTTCGTTTGCAAGGTATTCGCAGTACTACCTAATTTAGTCACACCACCTTGTATTAGGATGCTATGTGGATTCCTACTTGTCACTTGTGGTATTCAATAAAAGATTTGCTTTTTTCTACCTTGTATGTTTTGTTCCCTAATCCATCTACTATTTATCTAGTAGATGGAGTTATATCTATCCATCTACTCATCTACACTCGCCTTCTCTTATCTATGATAACATGAAAGTGTTGAATAAACTTGCGTAGGTTTTCATTTTAAGAAGTATTTTAATCGTGTTACCGTATTTTCCAGAATGAAAAATCCCATCAGCGTGTCATAAATTAAGCACTGTAGCTGCGAAAGTTAAATTTATGACAAAAATGCTCTGATGTATGTATGTTCTTACAAAATTCCCGTATGAAGGAACACCATTTTATGGTGAACTTTCGTAAATAGGGTATTCAACAGTTTTGAACTAACAATCATGTGATTATGAAGCTTTATATCAATCCAGAAAGTGTGTCTCGTAAGCCAACACTACAGGACAGTCTCTTCCCACTACACACCGAAGAGAGACAAATTTAACATTGCCTAAGTTTGCCTCCCCACAATGTGCAATAGGGTGGAAAATACTTTTTAGAAGCAAAGTAAGATTAGGATTAGAAATTAGATTTCTGGGCTTTCAGCATCTATGACCATCTTAGCCCGACACGTATGAGGGATGACATCCCTTGGTGATCACACTATCCGGGGAAAGGGAAGGAAGGAAGGTCTGGGACTTGTATGCTAGGTACTATCCCGGCATTTGCCTGGTGTGAATGAGGAAAACCTCATTCAGGATGGCTGGTCTGAAAAAGCTTTTTCCACTTTTTCGACAGAGTGCCCCCACCGGAAATAGAATCCAGGACTGTCGCACCGAAGGCAAGAGCGTTAGTGACTACGCCATGCGGGGCAACAGAACCAAAGTAAGAAAATAATGTTGAACAAAATATTGATCAGTTATCAAACCTGAAAAAGGCACACACTTATATCCATCGTTCTTTATAATGCAAAGGGCCGCGGTGGCTCAGTGGTAGGGCGTTCACCTCTGGTGCTTGTAGCCCCGCCAAGTGAACTTTGTGGTGGAAAAACACCGGGTGCGTGGGTTTTCTCGGGGTTCTCCCGTTTCCTCTCACTTCCTTCATTCCACCATTTCATTCATTACTCATCATCACCGTCTCCTTTAGCCTAACCGGCATAATTGTGGGACGTAAAACTTAAAGATTTCATTTCATTTTCTTTATAATGCAAATTGGCGACTCATAAAATTAAGCACATGAGTAATTGAAATGAACCAAAACAAAGTTCTTATTTATTATAGAGATACGAGCAGATCCTACACAGAACTAGTCCGAAATGTACCAATTTCGAATGGATTCGGTTGAAGGTTCAGACAAAGGTGGCAGCGTACTTCACCAAAAATTCAGCAAGGACCTCTAAATATATGACATTTAAAAAGATAACTAGAATTGTAATTTAACTTAGTGTGTATGTATACTAATTTTGTCTTCTCTTATTGCAGAGCTTTTCCACAATGACAGCAACACAGGATTGCATCATAGTTCGTCATTTCCTACGATGGCCGTTCCACGATCATCACTGTCCTCATCATTTTCACAGTCTCTGTCCAGCGTTGATTCTCTACAGGAGATGGAAGTGCACCACATTGACGGTCGGAAGATAGGATTTTATGTTGGCGACTAAAGCAATTACTACGATATTGTGTAAGACTAATTATGTGATATTTTAATTACCATGAAGTCAAGTACAGTTCCTTGCCATTTACTGATTGTATTTGAACGCGTAATTGTACATCTACTGCAGAATATTCTGAATTTTGAAGTCATTGTTGCATAATGTAACGCTTATGTATGCAAATTCTGTACTTTTTTTTAATGGTAGATAAATTTTGTTTGCGTTTGCAATCATGTAAAAGATATGGTGGAATTGTTGAAGTGATTAACACAGACCACAAATTCTATTCTCTTGTTTCCTTTATTTGACACTGCCTAATTTTTCTCATAGGTTATTTTGTAGCATACACTTGCAATGGAAAATGAAGTGGGATTCGGTTATCCGGACTAATCAGGGCTAAAAGTAATAGAAAGAAAACCGTAACAAAACTGATTATGTTATAGCATTTACCAGTTATTTTCAGAGTAACACATTTGTAACATATTTCAGCTATTTCCTTTAATATAACAGTCGTAGTTAATGTATGTCAAAAGGTCTAAGCATAACAACAAAGTTAGAAGCATCGTAGCCAATTAGTACAGCACTTGTTTTGGGTGATGTGGGTTCCTGGTTTAAGTCCAGGCCATGTGAATTCCTGCAGGACAATACTGTTGTTAGTAGTTTTTCAGGTTATTTTTACTTTTTTTTTTTTTTTCATATTACCATTGTTCCATCACCAGATATTCGCACTTACTTTTCGTCTGTGTTTTGCCGACAGGGCGTAACCATGGGAGATTATTATTTTTTATTTATTTATCAGTTATAACTGTAAGAATTATTTCCCAAAAGTGAGGGCCGGATAAACGAAGTTCTACTGTAGATTATCTTTGTTTTCAATAGTTAATGCTCCATGTCCTCGGTAATGTGTAAATGTTCGTACCTTATACAAAGACAACGTACAGTTGGGTAGAAAAGTGTATACCTCCGGAAATTGATGAATATCTTTTAACTAAATTGGATCATTTAACAAATATTTAAGTTATGATAAGAAAATGTATTCACGGCTATGTGGTTACTTAGAACCGCCTTTGGCGCGGGAAACACACGTTAAACTCTCGGTGGATGCCCATGCTTTCACACGATGTCATTGGGGGACAAGTTATGCACTTTTCTGACTGACTGCACAATAGAAAGTACGATTTCAGTTAGTTTTAAGACTGATACGTTATAGTCTTTTGTATTTTTTTTTTTTTTTTTTTTTTTTTTAAAGCAGAATATGTTTAATTAAATGATAACTGAAATTTACTACATTTTTAGATGTGAATTACTAGCAATTAATAGAATTTTATTTGTTACGTAAATGTGATTGGTTGTAAATAAAGAATTGAACAAAATGAAAGATTAAAAAAAGTTTTTAAGATGGGAACTGATATAATAAGCTCATGTTTTTCGATATAAACTAGTCGAACAGGGTATGAAATGATAGTGATACGGATAAGTGGTAACAGAATTATTAAAGACGATAATTTTGTACAGAAGGTGGAATGTGTACTTATTTTGTAAGTCAATGGTTGTAAATATGCTTGTAAATACACTTGTTTATATTAATATGAATTTTGGTTTTGATAGTAAAGTATTGTTAAGTGATTTGACTTCTAGTATTAGATTCGGTAGTATTAAAATATAGTTTTGTTAATCTTTTTTGTTGTTTCTGGAAGTAAAGAAACATGATATATATACACTGTTGGTTTCATAAATGACTAGAAGAAAAGAGGGGCGCCCTATGATCTGTTCGAATAGCAGTACTTGAAATTATTCTTTTTTTAAAGGTTGAAAATAAAGTAACATGTAAATGTACTTAGGATGAAAATACTGCTTTATGATATTTTGTTATTAGTGGTATATAGGGCAAGTTGACGATTTTACCAAGAGGGCCAACTTTGCAGATGAAGCTATATTTTGTATATGTTTCCCAACTATGCCATAAATATACAGGATATTATAAAAATTCGTCATAATATTTTGGGAATAGATTCCAAGAAAAAAAAGTTCATATGGACCTGTGGTCAGAAGTGCATAGTTTGGTAGTTATAGGGCGCCGAAAACGTGAAAAAATTGAGCTTTAAATGTCCATAGTTCCACTACTATAGAATCGATTGTAGTCGGGTCAAGACATCACTGAGGAACTAGTATGGGAACCATCCAATACTTACACAATCATTTTTAGAGGGGTTGTTTGGGAGTACTTGATCATTCTCCACCTACCTCTCTAAAAATTGGTGTGCAAGTACTGGAGCATTCTTAAACATGTATATTTGGATAGTTCGTATACCAGTTCTTCAGTGATGTCTTGACCCGATTACGATAGGTCCCATAGTAGTGGAGCTATGAACTTTTTAAAGTTCACTTGTTTCACGTTTTCGGCACCCTATAACTCGGAAACTATCCACTTTTGAGCACAAGTCCATATGAACTTTTTTTCTTATTTTGACGTAAGGAATCTGTTCCCAAAATATTGTACTACATTTTTGTAACACCCTGTATATATATTTTTTGTCTTCTATTTATTCTTTATTATAAATTTAAAAGCTTCCAAAAACTTCTGTGGAAAACTATACCGTATGTATAACCGCGCATCACAAATTGATGGGAATTAAAAAAAATGAATGAAGACCCCGAGGTTGCATTCAGAGTTGCCCCTCTCCCCCATATGGGCGGCATTGCACGAAAGAATAGTACCAAAGTTAGGATTTCCAAATAACATTTATCTTAGAACTCAGTTTAATCTCTCACATTTGTAAATTGTTACGTTCTCCGTATATGATGCAGGAGACCTGAGTTTTGATTGCCGGCGAGAGCTCATGGTTTCGAATCCCACATTCAAATATAACCTTATGTTTCTTATAGCTTCGGTGCCGAAAAGGGACGTAAATTTCAATTTCTGGGTAATGTTAAACTATGTTAAACATTTGAAGTGCACAGAAAAGTATTATTGTGTCTGTATTATATTTTTATTATGTATTTTTATAAGAGAAAAAAAGTCTCGCCCCTTCCCGCAATTTTTTTGCAATCGTATTTTAAAAGTTATGTATTCGCATCGAAGCATGATATGTTGTATATTGTTTTAGAAATAAATTAAAAATTAAATTATGTTCATTAGGGAAAAAGAAAGAGAGTTTGGGTATTTATTTTCAAGAACTCGAAACGGAGATAATTGTGTGCAGGTTTTTCTGTAACTTAAGGATAGAGTTTTCTCTAAAATCCAGCTTAGTTCGAAGTTCTTGAGTAAAGAAATTCTATAGTGTTGTGTGCTACTTGTGCTGACGACAGAACAGGGGCATTAAATAGATACCCAAATTCTATATTAAAAACGAATGACAAGAGGCGACATCTTTGGAGTATGGTTTCACATTCTTGAGTAAGTAATGAATTTTCAGTAATTAATACTTTTTTCTTTCTTCACGACTGTACTCAGATCTTGCAATATAAGCACAATATAATTTGGATTTGTTCCACCTTGATAATCATAATTAAGTCAGTCGGAGGGTTGCCTGTTTTTATATTTTACTATTCGTTTGTGTATCAAATGTTCGTACATTTTTGCCCAGTGAAAATATATGAACAATGTGAATGCAGCAGAACTTACTTATATTGGTCATCGTTGATATTAGAGATACTTGTCCAGCATACACAAAGTAACCAATTGATCAAGGTGATCAATTTAGTATTTAACAGGTTTTATTGCATATACTCTATTAACTTATAAGTTTGTAGTTTCAAATCTATCTTGTACTTTCTTTTTTTTTTTTTTTTTTTTTTTGTAGTATTTAGGTAATAATGTTGTTCTTTCTTTATCGATCTAGACGATTTTGTGTAGTCATTATACGAGGGCGATTCAGAAAGTAATGCCTCCAAGGAGATACCTTTATTTGTATTTGATTGATAGCACCGATACAGGTATCAGTGGAAAGCTTGCAATGTCAGCTACAAATAGTGGCATAATTTTTCAACATAGGCCCCATTACGGGCAACACACTTGTGCAAACGCGAAACAAGGTTTTTCATGTCGGCGAAGAATTGTGGTGGCTGCCGGCGACACCACAAGATCCGGACTACTAGATGCCATGGATTGCTCCATTACTCTCAAACTAGAAGAGATAGGAAGATGAAAAGAGTGACATTCTGTAGCTTAAATATCAGTACATTAATGTTAAAACAGTTCAGAGTGTTTGCAGTACTGTTGGCCAAGTAGTGGCTTGGAGACATTACTTTCTGAATCACCCTCGTACATAATTTATTTGGTGCGGCCCATATACCCAGTGAATATTATGTATGTACTGAATATGTATACGTGTACGGGCATCAGTATAAATCTGCAAGAAGCACAAGAGCCGATATATAAAATGTTGCATTGGTACTTGATTATCTACAACTTCGGATATGATATGTACGAAAGCTTTCAAGCAATGTCAGATTGTTTGTCACTAGACAGCCTTATTGAGTATTAACGATGTTTTATCCTGCCGTAGTTATCTTTATACTATACTTATTATGGAAATTCCATACTTTTTTTTTTTTTTTTTTGACATGTGCTTCTTTTGCTGTAAGATTCTCATCGAAGGTTTCCGTATCTTCATATAGTTACAAATTTTTGAATATTGTTTCTTTTATACTCGTATATAAGAATATGTTACATTTATCTAGTTTTTGTTTTGCTTCAAAATGCTGTAAATGCTCGTATGTAGAAGAAAACAGATTAAATATTTCAATTACTTCAATATGTAAATAAATATTCTTGTAAAATTTTTGAAACAGTGAGTAGAACGATTTGAGGAAAGGATCGAATCGGTAATTTTTGTACTTTTTATATAATTAATGTGTGAGAAAAGGTGATAATGTATGTTGTAGAGTGCCTTTTTGTATATCTGGCAGAAAAAAGTGCTTTTGTTTCGGGCGACGATGAGCATGAAGAAAGAGGCAATAAGTAACATTGACATCATTTGTTGTATAGTAAAGTTGTGGAGAATATAAATTGTGTTACTAAGATTAAATTTTTGATCATGACTGTACCGTGAAGAACAAGAGGTTTTCTTTTTAATGGAAATACAAAATAAAGCGATACACCATATTTATGATTTTTCTTTAATATGAATTTGCTAACCTTCCTGCTGGTCTATAGATATACCACATGAACATGACACCTAGTCTTCCGTTCCAAGCGCTGCTATCGGCTGAAGGCATTACACTCCCTTTTAGTCTAGTAGCTTAGCAGCATAAAAGGGCCGAATTGTGCAAAATGTGATACCAACATGCCACTTTCAGGGATGATAGGCCTATTAATAAGAAGTAAATCCTGATATAGAACCACCTCGGCAGGGGTCTTGTTTTAGGTATATGACGTCATCAATATGGCCGCTAGCGAATTTCGACTTAACTGAGTTTTAACATGTATAACTCCATTACCATTCAAGGTAGAAACTTCGTTTCTCCTTTATTTTGCAGAGAATACATTGTGCCTCTATTGTCATTCTAAATATTTGCCTTATGTTGCCGCCATTTTAAGCATGGCGTCTCCAACTGGAAAAATGTTTATTTTCAAAACGATTTTCTATGTTTTATAGCAAATAACTTTGAAACTGCTACGATTATGGAAACATACTCTGAAACAATCGTCAAAGGTAATTTCAATAGCTTTCGAACGCGACCAGAATCATTGATGTATCTCAACAAATAACTGAGATAATCAATTTTTTGTAGAAGTAAATGTCGAACTTTCGTGAATAATGTTCGAATGTATCCGTAGATGTAGTTATATGGCATTTGTAGTTCCATTGGCCCTTTGATAATAGGAACATAGTACCGCTACCAGCAGTGGCGTATTTAGGGGGGGCTTCCGGGCTTAAGCCCCCCCTGAAATCTTACTAACTATAGTAAAGTATATGAAATATCTTGCAGAATTTTCACATTTTTAGGCAAAGCCCCCCCCCCCCGAAAGTTAGCAAAGCCCTCCCCGAAACAAAATCGTAAATACGCCACTGGACCAGTATGTTCCTTTTAACGTGAAGAATAGCAAATCACAAGTGTTTACCTTCTGTTCGTGCCGGAAACTCTTTATAACGTCATAAATCCAAGATGGCCGCCGCGGTTTATCTCCGATACGAGAAGTGGGAATTTCTCGCTACAGAAAAACAATGGAAACATGCAATAACAGCCAATTTCTTTCTTTGGATGTGAAGAATCAACATAACATGTGATTGGCTTCCCTTAGTGTCTAGAAGCCAGTATATGACGTCATAAACACAGTATGGCGCCATGGCTTACATACGGATTATGAAAATTATTTATTTCTCGCATTAGAGAAACGATAGAAACGTGCAACAACCACCAATATTTTTTTTTCATATGTATAATCATAAAGTAACTTAAGTTATTGTTTTTTCTTTGAGGCGAAAGGCGGGAATATGACGTCATAAACCCAAGATTGCTGTCGACTCTTAAATATATGTTATACATAATATTATATGATTTACTTTTCTGTTTTTTGGTATTTCTAACATATTGTTGTTCTTGGTTTGTGTGACATAATTTCCTATGTTTTTTGACTGAGTCGTTATGTCGAAGAAAAGGAAATGGGAAGCGGTTGAGGTAGACAGCAGTACTGCAGCACTTGGCTCCTCAGAGTCGTGCCTAAAGTGGGAGTTGTGCGTTCTGTGCCAGAAGATAACTTCAGAAAACTTCAGTATGCCCCGCAGATAGTAAAAGAAGTGAGAAAACATTAGGATATGCCAGTCTCGTAAAAGTTTTAAGGGAATACGAAGCAGAAATTGGACTTCCGAAGAATATAATATTCCATAGTATAAAAAATAATAGTAGTGAAACAGTGCAAGTGCTTTTCCAGAACAAAGCAAAGTTTCACAAATCATGCCGGAGTGAATACAACCAAGTCAAGTTGGACCGAGTTAGAAAGAAGAAAGAGAAAGATGGCATTGATCATCTTGCTGCAACCCGTTCATCCTGTCAGTTGACTAGTGTAAGAACAACGTGTTTGTTTCGTGATCTGGAAGATAACAAAGACAATTTAGTTAATGTTCGTACTTTGAAGCTTAGTGATCGTGTGCGAATGACTGTTACCTGTCTATGTGATACAAAGTTGCTAGCAAAAGTAAGTGTTGGTGATCTGGTTGCAACCGAAGCAAAATACCACAAAAAGTGTTTAGCTTCCTTGTACAATCGTGTCAGGAAACTTGATCGCGAAGAACATACCCAAAATGCTTCTGAAGCTGTCATTTACAGCGCTGCATCCTCCGATATTATAAATCATTTGGATGATATCATTCAACACTCCGAAACAGTTCCCGTTTTTAAACTGTCTCAAATCACTCAGGCTGTCATCCAAAGAATGACTATGTTAGGAGCAACTGAGGCAACCAAATATGTTCAGGCTTAGCACAAGACTAAAGACAAAAATACTTGCCTGCATTCCACGTTTGGAAGCATACCAAAGTGGAAGAGACGTGTTGTTGGTGTGCAAAGATGAAGTAGGCGATGTACTGAGAAAAAGGACAGTGGGCACAGAAGAAGACGGTATATATATATATATATATATAGCAAAAGCAGCAGCTGTCATACGCAGAAAAATATTTTCTACACTGCCCATATTTAACGGATCTTTTTCATCACATTGTCAGGAAGGTTCCGTCCCAGCAGCTATGTCCGCACTAGTGGGCATGATTTTGGAAGGTCCTACTATAGAGGAAGAAGAGGATAAAACAATTAATACAGCTGCTTTATGGATTTCCCAGTTAATTCGTCACAACTACATAAAGCAAAAGAGAAAAGAACCCACTACGAACGTTCGGCACCAGAGAGATACAGAGACATCTTTACCGTTATATGTTGGTTTGATGATTCATGCAAAAACAAGAAAACGAGGTATTATTGACAGATTGGCACATTTAGGATTATCAGTCTCATATGATCGTGTTCTGGAAGTGTCATCTACAATCTCAAATCTGATAACTGAAACATACGCTGATTCAAGTAACATCTGCATCCCAAACTTTCAGAAAGAGGTGTTTACCTGCGCTGCCATAGATAATCTGGACCACAATCCTTCATCATGTACGTCTGTTAAATCATTTCATTAATTCAGTCACACAGCCAGTTTCAACCAGCCTCATGTCACCTGCAAATCAACGGAAAATGGACGAAGAGTGTTAATTAGTTACCAGATTGGTATACACAGCTCCCAAGTACACCAACAAAGCGTCCTGAAGTGCCACTTTCAACCGTGAATTCATTAGTTTGGACCCACACAAACAGTCTATAGAAGCTAGGGAGTGGCTTAGTGATGTTGAAACAACCGTGCTAGGATATGGAGATAGCACTGAACATTTATCATGGTCAGCATTCCATTCCAATAATAAGGAAGACTGTGATGGACCACTACAAAGTGAAATTACTGTACTTCCATTATTCCGTGACAGTTAATTCTCCTGCAATGGTTAGACATGCGATAGACGTTATGCGGAACATATTGCGCTCAATAAATCCTAATCAAACGCCAGTGATCACTTGCGACCAGGCAGTGTATGCAATAGCAAAACAACTTCAGTGGTTGCTCAACGACCAGTATGGAGAAGATCAAGTAGTTGTGATGATGGGAGGCCTTCACATAGAAATGGCTGTATTGGGCGTTTTGGGCGACTGGCTGCAGGGCAGTGGTTGGACAGAAATGCTCGTTGAAGCGAATCTACCCATCTGGAAAAGCAGAGGATTGTCTCAGTTCTTCGCATGTTAAATGTTCACGTTATGCTCATGATGTAACAATGACAGCCTTATACATCCCTTTGAATAAAGCCTACTCTGAGTACGCAGATAACGCAACTCAAAATGAGCTAATTCTCACATTACATGACTGGGTAGCACTAAGACAGACTCAATCTGCTCAATTCAAATTTTGGTACACGGCCATGAACCTTGAATCACTTCTTTTTATTTGCTGGACAGTATTCGATCGGCGAAATTTTCCTCCTATTGTAGTGCATTGGATCACATTTGTCCCTGGATCATATCAATTATACCGGTTGGATGACAGTATTCGTAAAGTTCCCTGGGAGAATTGAAAGCACGAAACCCATAAGTATATGAAGAATTTTAGAAAGGTGATTTTGTGGGAAGAAAGACAAACAGTAATTATTCGTACATGTCCCACGACCAGTTACATGAACAATGTAATAAGGATCTAAAATGTGAAGGAAGTGGCATTGGTCTATTTGATAATGAAAGTGCTCTTCTGCGTTGGATGGTTTCGGGACCAGTGATTGCAGGATTACTAACCGAATTTGAGAAAGAGGCAGGAATAAGTGACGATTCAGATTATCACAGTCCTCATCATGAAGATACGGACGCTTTTTCCTCTAGGTTCAAAAAACATGTGAAAGCTTTAGTAAATGCATGTGAAGATGATGACAGAAATCCATTTGCTCAAGAAAATGGTGCCCTAATATGCATTGCCACATATGCTGTTATGGATGACAAAGCAGCTGTCTGTCTTCAAAGCAGAAGAATTGGGAAAGCAACAGTACAAAACATTTGTTCAGAAACGGCTCATCGAATGCCAGACGCCTTTAAGAGAACCGATTAAAAGAAATAAACTTTCGCTTTTTCACACATCGCAAAAAGAAGAAACGAAGAAAGGACTCAAGGAATTAATTTTAAAGAGTGACTGTAGCCTGTTTTCTCGCTTATATATAGCTTGTCAAAGTCTAGGTGGAGACATCAAAGATTTCTTTGTTCACGAAAACCTTTCGCATCCTCCGTCACTCTCTTTAAATGGTCAATTGCACAAGGGAACAAAATCAGATGTTATTTCTTGCTTAGGACCACTGGAACATCACAATACGACGTACCCAGTGTATCGTGTGTTATATTTGATGGAGCAGTATTAGCTCACATGCTGAAGCCTATTCCCGGACAGTTGTTTTCTATGTATTACACTAATACATTTCAACCATTTTTAGAAAAGTTTGCGAGTGATGTCATCAGAATAGACATAGTCTTTGACAATTATGATCCCAACAGTCTGAAAAAAAGAAGAACGAGACCAACGAGGAAAAGGACCAATAATACTTGTGAAAGACTCCACACGGATTCCCAAAAAATGGGCATTATTTTTGAATAATTCTGAAAACAAAGCTGATTTATTTCGACTTCTGTGTAAACACGTGCAGAACATAAGTGATTTTGATGGTAAAAGAGAGATTGTGTGTGCATGTAATGATACCGCATCAGCAAACTCTAATATGGACGTAACAAGCCTTATGCCCTGCAAACAAGAAGCAGACACACGCATGTTTTTGCATGCATTGCATGCCAGCAACCACGGACATAAGAATATCTCAATTAAAACTGTCGATCCTGATGATGTTGTTATTGCCGTTGCTTTATTCTTTGAGCTCAATGTATCACACTTATGGATTGAATATGGGACTGGTAAAAATGAGAGATATATTCCTGTCCATGAAATTGCAACAAAACTAGGAAAGTCTCACTTAAAACCCCTGCTCTTTTGGCACACATTTACAGGGTATGACACAGTGTCCACTTTTGATGGTTATGGCAAGAAGACAACTTGACAGGTGTAGGGATGTAAAATACCTGGGTATTTATTTCAGCGGGTAAATACCCGGGTATTTACCCAAAATGGGTATTTTATGTTTCAGTTAGCAATAAATTGATTTTATCGTTGTCAATGAAAAATATAATGGTCATTTGTATCACCTGCAACAGGAGCACTAAATAACCACCTAATTAATCATTTTTTCTAGTAATTAAAGAATGAATTTGATATTTATTAAGTAATATAGTACGGATTTCCTACCTACTCACCATAATTTTCTTTCTACTTACATTAAATTTCATTCTATTACCCTTGGCGGAAAATAATTATCCATTCTACCCTATGAATTCTTACCTTGGTGTGCCCCTGAGGCGTCCAATCAACTACGCGGTAGAATTTGGTAGTGGATCAAACCAACATGAAAATTTAAAATTTATTACAGAACGTAACGATGACTAAAGAAAGTGAAGTCTGTTGTCACCAAACCAATCATACACTATTATTAAGTATTCTGCCTGCCAGAAACTCCTGGTATTAATGACACGGGATTTAAGTTCTTTCTTACGTTCGCCTCTCATGAAACTTTCTTCATTTTTCTCGATCTGGCTCATCTTCTTTTTATCTTACAATACATTCTTCAGTTTTTCAAATCACCGATGAACCCACTACCTAAAGTATTTAAGTAACAACAGGATCTCTATTACTAAAGAAATAAGTTTTCTTTTGGTTTACCAAATTTATTAATGGCGAAAAATGAATTATTAATAATTGCTTTCCTGTTTTAAAGATCCAAAGTTTACAACAATTTTATTATACATATATTGTTAACATTACCTTAAAATTTTTTGGAATAGCAATGATGAAAACAACTTTTTTAATAATTTTTTAAAAAACTGAACTGATATTACAGGTACGGCTGGTTACTTTCTTCATGCAAAATAATGTTATTTTTGTTATTTTATCTATAGGCAATGAGATGTACTGAATTGTCGAGTATGCAAAGAATGGGACCAATAAGTTTCTTAAGTTTTACACCTAGTTTACGGAATTAATAAATTAATCTGTTTAAGAAACTACACTGTAACAACGAAGTTGTTGATATAGTTATATCATAGTACAGAAACTCGACTTTAGTAACTAATAATTAACCTAGTTATAACTTTGAAAATACTTAGAAACTTAAAAGAAACACATTTAACGATTACGAAAGTTGCAGAATAATCAAGGTAATTAAATTTAATAAATTGATCGATTAAACTATTTACTAAATATACCGTTGAAAGAAAATTATTATCCATAAAATAAGGAATAACATTTCGTAAAACACTTAACTAACTAATTCCTGATTTTTAGAAGTGTTCACAAATTGACTTTAACAATAATGCTTTGTGAAAGAATTTATTGGAATAGCATATTTAAAATATTAATGTGATAAACAACGTTAAGCTGTATAGTAACTCAGTAACATTTATACTTTAAATTATTCAGTATAGAACAGCAATTAACCTCCACCATATTTGGAGTACTATAAAACGACCACAAATTTTACCGTCCTAATCAGAATCAACCGTAAGATCAGAGATCAGAGTCGGAATCATCACATAATTCTTCAGTATTAACATCACTATTACTCGCTTCTTCATTTTCTTCTATGTCACTCATTTCTCTGTATCCTCTTCCAATGTCTCTCGTATTTTGTTCTGTTCCATGTCAACAGCTGGTGACTTGTACCTTGATGATCCTGGTTTTGAGTGTTGCATCCGTGAAACTTCAGGTAATCTCTTATTTAAAAGCTTCCAGTTACAAGAAGGACATGTTAGTTTTCCTGTCCTCTCCAATGATAAACAATTTATTGTTTTACTAAATGTAGAGGGAGTTCTTTCTGTGGCAGCAGATGTAACCGGAGCACAAAGTATTCAAATAGCGACATCAGTTAATTCAGTGATGTCTCGAAACCCTCTCCACCAAAGTAGTGAGCTCATTTGTTCCACTCCGTTCCACAAAAACTTCCTTACCCAATTTCCTTCCCTGTCCCTATAGTCAGTCAAATGTGATCTCAGAATTCAATCCCATTTGTTTTCCAACTTCACAAACGAAGTTTCCTCCATCAAGCAATTCTTCAGCGATCAATTTGCAGCCGTGAAAAGTGAAATTGAGGAGATCTGCAGCCAGATGAATTGGACCCAAGACGAGTTCACTTCTTTGTTTTATTTTTCCATCATCGATTGCTCTTCTGTTTTCGAAAGAATTGATGATGGTAACTGTTCTGTCATTAGAGTTAGATGAAAGCTCTGGAATTTTGAGTGCAAAGTGTCTATCTGATACTTATTTTACTCGAAACAATTAATCAAATCCGCTATAGGTTTCAAAATGGCTACAAGGTTTTCAATACAAATCCAGAATACATCATCAAGAAGATTTTTCTTGATTTCTGAAGGTAATGACGATTCCTCACTCACGCGAGTATCTGAAGCCCAGTTTTATTGCCCAGCACACTTTGGAGGCATTGCAAATAATTTCCCCATCTTGTTTTTTCAGGCAACTTTAACGAAATTATAACCCTTTTCTTCCTTGAGTTTTGTGTAAATAGTGCTTGCAGGTGATGGCTATGTTTGATTGTTTTAACATCATCAATTACAGTCCCCAGTAATGTCTTTACCGATGGACATCCGATGATGTCAGAACAAAGCAAATGAAGAAGTTGAGCAAGACAACCCAAAGATATTATACTAGGATACTTCTGTTTTACTAATTTAAAACATGCTCTCATGTTGGACGCGTTGTCTTCCATGATTGTTAATTTTTTAGGGTTATGATTTCACAGAACATTCATAATCTCTTCAGACAAGTAATGTGCATCGTGTTTATTTTCTTTCGGCAACCCGAAATCAACAAAAACAGGTTCAGGCTTTAAAATGACGAAATAACTGATAGATTCATTTCTTAAGTTACTCCAACCGTCACACTGTATATATACAGATCGTGATCAGAAAAATGGAAACACCTGTAGTTGGCAACACGTCAGATGTATGGGTTGGCAGTGGTGTCGTGGCGCCCGCAGCGCCGGACCGCTGGTGGTGGTGTGTTAGGTCGGTCTCCATACTACGTCAGGCGCAGTGGAGCAGCAGTGTCCAGTGGCTGCAGCAGACGGAGGTAGTCTAAAATGGGAGATCTCTCAGATTTTCAAAGAGGGCAAATTGTTGGTGCGCGGTTATGTGGAGTGAGTGTGATGGCAGTGGCCACTGTGTTAGCTGTGTCGCGTGGGACAGTGTCGAAGGTGATGACGGCCTACACAACACACGGGAAAATCACATCGAGGAAGCGGAACAGTGGGCGGAAGAAAATCATAAGTGACAGGTCACGCCGGGTATTAAAGCGCATTGTCACGCAGAACCGTCGTGCCACTGCGGAGCAAGTGACGGAGGAACTCAATCAGTACCTCCTCCACCCTGTTTCGACAATCACAGTCCACCGCGAATTACATGACATGAACTTACGGGGTCGTGTTGCACGGGCCAAACCGCTCATCAGGGACCATAACGTTTTCGCACGCCGCAAATGGTGCCGCGACCATGCAACTTGGACCGTTGAGGACTGCAAACGTGTGATATGGTCGGATGAGTCATCCTTCACCCTATTCCCAACCACGGGCCGTGTTTATGTGTGGAGAACGCCCAAAGAAGCTTATAATCTGCAGTGTCTCCGCCCAACTGTGAAACATGGCGGCGGCTCGGTGATGCTGTGGGCCGTCATATCATGGTTTTCATTGGGTCCTGTGGTCACACTTAGCGGACGAAACACTGCCAACGATTATGTCGCAATTTTAGGAGACCATTTGCATCCTATGGTCCGGATGTTGTTTTTCTTCCAGGATGATAATGCACCCATTCACACAGCTGGCGTTGTTGCAGCGTGGTTTGAGGAACATCGGGATGAAGTTCAACACCTCCCCTGGCCCGCCCAATCCCCAGATCTCAACATAATTGAACATCTGTGGTCCGTCTTGGAAACACGACTCCGGCGACGATTTCCACCTCCATCCTCTCTCACAGAACTGGCCGATGCCTGCACGAGGAATGGTGTAAAATTCCACTTGCTACCATTCACGACCTCTATGCCTCCATCCCACGTCGCATCAAGGCTGTTCTGAAAGCGAAAGGTGGCCCGACACCATATTAATCTGGTAAGTTGCAATTTCGTTCAGGTGTTTCCATTTTTCTGATCACCATGTGTATACAGTATATTGTACGTATTTATAACATAAATTTTATATGCCAAATTTCAGGAAGCAAAAATCACGAACACTATACATATATACGATTTTAAAATAAGTAAAATATTGACGTGAAACGTAGACATAATGGTTTTCAAAAAGGATGATTTAAACTTATTTACTTACGAGAGACATTTAGAAAGTTCCCGGAATTGTGTTGTAGCTCTTTACTACCAGAATGTAAGTACCCATTTACTTAATTATTTTCAAAGTAGGTACCTTCGGAATACACACACATGCTTCACCGCTCGTGCTAGTATTGGAAACACCGATTAAAGTTTTTTTTTTTTTTTTAATCTTTCGAAGTTCAGTCGTTGTGTGGGTTTCGAACTCTTCTACCAGGTTATTATAAAATAAGTATCGCTGTTCAGAGAACTCTGGAAACGTAACCACTCGACAGAATGCAAACAAACTTGGTAGGAGCATATTTGGAAATATACACAAGCGATTCGTGTAGAAAACAAAATTAGTTCCAATTTTTTCCACCAGAGGCAATTGTGGCACTGTACAACGCCATGTAAGTGCAGCGTGGAAGAAAAACGACTCTAGTGACGCAAAATGATAAGAAAGACTGTAATTACCTCTCCAGGTTCCTCTCCACTCACGTCTGCATGTGTTTCTGTGATATGGGTTTGAGGGCCACTATGTGCCAGAAGTGAATTGATAGTCATCCGATGTTTGCTTCTTTTTCTTCCCACACTCTTTGCGTTCCGTTCAAGAGTCCTGGGTTCGATTTCCGGTGAAGGCACACGTCAGTCGGATCCCACGTTACCCTGTAGGTTCCGTCCTTAGAACGCCATCATCTCATACGGTACTAGTCACCATGCATTTTCCTTCAAGGACTTCCACATCATCATCGCTCATAACACATCACTAATCCAAGGGGTTATTAATAGTAGTACAAATCAATGCCACGCGTCGCACGGGAGCATAATTACGGCCTTTCTTTCATTGAATATCAATATCATTTGTCTTCCATACCACACTCACCGTAGTTAAACAGAAACACAACAGCCCCTGAAGGCGAGAGTTGACACTAAACTTCCTGTAATTTTGGAGGCAGCTTGAATTTTAGGGACAACAGTAAAGACTAACATTTAACTTCGTTTTTGTAAGACATCCAAGAATTTTAAAGAGACGCTTCAGCTCAAAAGGCCCCTTTCCCGTAAATCCGCCACTGACCACGGGGTATTAATAACATTAGTAATCAATGCCGTGAGACCCATAGGAGGGGTAATTACAGCTTTTTTTATCATTTGGCATCACTACTGTCGGTTTCTTCCACACTGCACTTACTTGGTGTTGTACAGCGCCACAATTACTTCTGGTGGCGAAAATTGGAACTAATTTTATTTTCTACACCAATCGCTTCTGCATATTCCCAAATGTACTCCTACCAGGCTTGGTTACATTCTGTCAAGTGGTTACGTCTCCAGAGTTCTCTGAACAGCGATACTTATTTTATGATAACCTGGTACGATGGTGAAACGGGTACCTCTGAGGCTCATTTTTACCTTTGCGAAGAGCCAAAAATCCGATGGTCCTAAACTGTTATTAAAAGTCTCTGAAGTGAAGTAGATTTTCCTACTTTGTTTATGAATTTGGTGTTCTATGTTGCTCGAACTGCAACATTGCGCCAAACTGATCAACACACTCTTCTCCGTTCAGTTACACTACTCCTACTGTGCCTGTTATGACCTGTTTATACTTATTAAATTCACAATTAGGCAACCTAACGACTGTACTGTACAATATTACATCACAAACAACAAAACTATTAACATTCCGGGGACTTTTGGACTGCTCTTCGTATTTTATATATGCATTGGTAAATCAGTACACAAATGTGAACAGGTCTACAAAAAAGTCAAAACTTATAGGGCTTTATGCAGAGTCGTTCTTAGCGTTGTATTAAAAGCCTGACTAATACGTGATGCTAACTTCCGTATTTAGTAACACGTGAGTGAAGTTAACGATTTATATCGAAAAAATTCCAGGCTCGACTTTTTCGCAGGATTATCCCAACACTTGAGGAAACACCAAGTTAAATGAATCCTATTCTCTCTTATGTTGATTTATCCTCCTGTATTTGGACAACCCTACGAAAAAATCTCGAAGTTGGCCTTTTTTCGATATAAACCGTTCTTGACTTCACTCACGTGTTACTAAATACGGAAGTTAGCATCACTCATTAGTCAAGCTCTTTAATACAACGCTAAGAACGACTCTGCATAAGGCCCATAGTTCTTAGTGTTTCAAAAAGTCCCTGACAGATGACTACTGCTGTCTGCGAAGGTCCCGTTTTTATGAAATCATTAGAAGTTGAGAAAATCCTTCAAAACAAATATTCTTTTTTTAACTAAGTCGTATAGTCGAGACTCTACTGCAGTGGTCACCAAACTTATGAAGCTTTTGAGCAACCCTACCATTATTAAATCCTACTGTGAGCTACCAACTTTTTTTTTTTTAAATCTAACATTTGTTTATTGCCTACAAACTTACATTTGAACCAGAGCCAACCGGAGCGTTAACGCGATCTACCGAAAATGTCCCCGCGAGCTAGAGTAGCTCGCGATCGACAGTTTGGCGATCATTGTTCTACTGTATTAAGGACTTACCTTTAATTACGTTGCTAGAACTTCTTACTGAACAGTTTCAATCATTCTTGCTGTGGTTTCCTTCAACGTGATTGGGTCACTCACGTGCATATCAATTGACCTCTTATGAAAACATCTTGCATCTCTTCTGGTACAAGAGTGGTAACACTGGATTTGATTTTGAGTTTAGCGTCCTTTCAGCAGCGAGTCTATATGAGAAGTGGATCTACTGCTTAACATGGGATTCGAATGACATGCTCTTCCGTCGGAAATCGAACCCGGGTCTCCCACTCCAAAGACACGTATGCTAACTGCTTAGCGAAGAGGGAGCTGCTGATAACATTTGAAATAAACAATTTTGACGACTTCGTTCTTTTTATTTCTGTTTAATTATTTTACTTTCCAACCAGCCACCAGCCACATGCGATGTGAGTCTAGACGGCAAATCCTTACACACTGTTTCAAAAAGAATACACGTATTACGAAGAATTATTTTGTCCAAACTATGATCGCTGCGCCTCGGCTCGGCTATTGGAGAAACGAATACATAGTCTAGTTTATATTAATAGCCACTAGATGTCAGTTGTCTTCTGTTTTGCTTGGTAACCGTCATGTGTTTAAAATGACTACTCCGCAGCAGAAATCATTTTGTGTTCTCGAGTTTGCGAAGTGCAATTCCGTAATTGTAGTGCAAAGACGTTTCAGGTTGAGGTACCAAATTGATCCTCCGAATGGGTGGAACATTCGCAGATGGTATCGCCAGTTTGTAGGTACAGAATGTGTATGTACAGGAAAGAGTCCTGGTCGCCCTCGTGTTCCAGAAGAAAATGTTGCACGAATTCAAACTGCTTTCTAACGTAGTCCTTCAAAATCAACTTGTCGTGCCAGTCAGGAGTTACAAGTGCCGACAATAATAGTTTGGCGTGTTTTGAGACGTCGGTTGGTTATGAAGCCGTACAAGTAACAGCTGTTACAAGCTCTGCGTCCTGATGACAAACGCAAACGTGTGGCATTTTGTAACGAGATTCTGGATGCTATTGACAATGATAACACTTTTGCACAACCCATCGTGTTCAGTGATGAAGCGACTTTCCGTGTTAGTGGTCAGATAAACAAACAAAATGTTCCAATTTGGGACCTACAGAACCCACATGCAGAACATGTACGAGATTCGGCCAAAGTCAATGTGTTTTGTGCGATATCCCGATCATCTGTTTACAGCCCATTCTTCTTTAATGGAAACACGGTTAACAGTCAGCAGTATCTCGCTATGGTACAAAACTGGTTGTTTCTGAGACTGCACGAAGACAACTTCATTTTTCAACAAGATGGGGCACCCCCTCATTGGAGTCGCCAAGTGCGTGAATATCTGAATGAAACTCTATCGAACCGTTGGATTGGTCGTCAAGGAGCTGGCGACTTAGCATGTCTCAGCTGGCCTCCACGGTCACCGAATTTTGCACCTTGTGACTTCTTCCTATGGAGTTTCGTTAAAGACAACGTTTATGTACCACCATTCCCACAGTTCCTGGAAGAGTTGAAGATCCGGATCCGTACTGCCATAACATCAGTGACACAGGACAATGCCCGAGTATGGGAGGAATGTGGATATCGATGTGATATTGTTCGTGTCGCTGATGGAGGACATATTGAACATCTGTAATTTGAACTTTGAATTATAATTTGAACTTGAGAGGTTCGTAAATATATGTGTAAGATTTCATATTCGTATGTCTTAAAGTTTAATAAATATATGCATTCGAAATACGTATATTCTTTTTGAAACAGGGTGTGTTTTATAATTTCTAAGATATAAAAGAGTGAAAAGTTTATTTTTTCACACTGTGCATCATTGACTTCGAACTACAGTGGAATTGCTGTGATATAAAATAAGTTATTTCTAGAATTATTATATAAAATTATTTATTCTACTTCACCTGCTTTTCAATAATGTTGGACCTATGACAACGAAATATAACGAGTTTTATTGATATTTTTGTTTTGGAAACTACAGCAAGTAATATCTTAACGTCCAATAAGTTATCTACCCAAACAGGAAAGGAGGAGCGGAGCGTAATGACGTCTGAGACACAAGCCAAGGCCACTGTGAGGAACCCTGCTGCGCAGTTTGAGGTTAGTCGGAGCAACGCAGTAGCCATGAGCAGAATGTGTTAAGCCGCTTACCGAGTGTTTGTGTGACGCCGTGAACAATGGATATGCAGAAATTGGAGCACCGCTCGGTTATCAAGTTTCTCAATAAAGAAGAAAAGGGACCAAAGGAGATCCACTAGCGACCTGAGCGAGACGTGAAGAAACACCTGCGGGGACAACGTTTTTCGTCGGAAAATGAGGTCCAACAGGCTGTTTCCCAGTGGTTTGCAGGCCTACAAAGATTATTTTTTTCTCTAGGATTTCTTCGGTGCCCACAAAGTGTCGACGGTGCACAGATTTCCATGGGAACTACATCGAAAAACAGTGATGAAAAAACAGGTAAGCCTATCTACATTCCTTCTTGTATTGGACGCCCCTCGTATATTGAAATACAAAAAGTGAAGACACCAGCGGCTGGGATAGTGTGATGCTTAACGCACTTGTGCCATCAGCCGAGTTCGATCCCAAGCCTAGCTCATATTTTTCACTCTGAATTTCAACGTAATTTCACTTACAGTGAATTAGATATTTAAAAATATCCGTATTTAGTCTCACTTCTATTTATTTTTTTAAATGGTTTCCTTAACGTGTTTAAATACCTTATATTTTGAGTAAAGAAAACAACTTGAGCACGACATTTGAATGTTTCATAGAAATAAACAGTTTCTTATTACAATTAATAAATAACAATTCATATACTTATTAAAGCTTATTTTATTATCCAAATTGTGCATCTTTGTAATAATAATAATAATTAAGCAGTGACTGCTCATAAAAGGCAGAAACAATTCATATTATTGCACATTTCCACTTTGACTTTCTACATGCTATTTTTTCTTTCTTTTACGTAATAATGAGATCAAGACGAGAAACAACATAATGCCAGTGCGCAGGGACAACACTGACAAAGGCATTTTTGATGAGATTCGCGCTTCGAGGATACTGTGTGCAGCTTGATGTGACTAGAATCCGCTTGTAAAAGGGCCTGAAAAATAGATGTATTATTATGAGTATGACATTCATACTAAAATTGTGATGTTTTTTAAACCATGAAGTTTTCTGGCTGGTCAGGTGACACACGTTCAACCAAGTCCTCGCATCAACTTCTGGCACAATTCGTCGCTGCGGCTTCGAAAACCGCAAGTGCAAAATTCAAAATTTTATAGAAGAAATAAAAAACGAATTCATTGTTTTTTAGGCAGAGAAAGAAATGCAGCTGTTAGGCGCGCATTAGTATTACCATTTTAACATGATATCAGCCGTGTGTCTTTGAGAACATTTAGCAAAAAAGGATAGGGGCAATTTGACCGCAATATCACATAGCGGGTTTTGCTTTATGACAAAATTATCTCTTAAATGAATGTTATCACATAGGGGACTTTGTAGTTATATGTTCTACACCAAACTGCTTCTATATCTGTAAAAACAGCATTTTGAGCAAAAACTGCACATAGCGATTTTTGAAGGCGCAGCGACGAATTATTTCTCGCTTATATGACTCAACAGTTTGTTACCTGAGGATTTAAGTAAAAACATAAAAGAACACTCCCTACCTAAAGGGGGTGTAAGCATCACGGTCCAGTCGCTTTTATCACCCCAGTTTTCTGATATTCATTTGACAGAATCTAGGTACACTAAGTCAAACGAAATAGATTTATGTAAGTATCAGTGCCCGAGTTTGAATCTTGATGCACGCATTTCCCATAGTAATAATGGGTCGATGCATAAGTTTGTGCGGTTCTTATATTTTATTTTTATTCTGCTGTTCTGTTAATTCAAATAAAAATATAACATAGACATAACATTAACATATTCTACGAGTGTAACAATACATTGCATACATTTTAGTGTCACTCAAATTAACTCACAAATAGTTAGTGATGTATTCACCTCTATTATCTATGACCTTCTGCCAACGTTCAGGTAGCAGTTCAATGCCTCGCCTGTAGAACCGTTTTGGTTTTGACTGGAAGAAGTCTGTTAGCCATTGGTCAAGAGAAGCTTTCCTGTGCTGTTCTTTCAGCAATTGCTTCATTTCCGTGCACAAATTGTTTTCGCAGCTTCTGCTACACTGGATCCTCGGTTAAAACTCGAAGATTACAATGTGACGGAAATGATCATTTTTCTCAACTGGACATTCCATATTAGTTTGTCTGAAATATATACAATAATACGTTCACAATCAAGAAAACCTGTGTTTCACAACACACAAACTCCAAACTCCGGTAAAACAACGGAATAACGATAAACACTCGCTTCACGCCGCATTGTTGCCAACCCAAAAGTAAACCGCACGAACTTATGCATCGGCCCAATACTATATGTGCAAGTGAAATTTTCACATTACTTTTCTATTATATTTGGTGCTCGAAATGTGGTGTTTGTATCTGGAAACCTATTCATTCTATAAAATCAATACGGAACGTGTTGAAAGAACCACATAAATTTTGTTCATGGTCCCTTTATTTGGATTTTCCCAGGTCATCTTTATACTCACATTTTGTTCACATTATAAAATTATGTTCATTCACTGGGAAAGTTTTGGTGTAGGAAATTTCGTTTTACGATAAGAACAGTTTTACATATAAGATCATGTAAATTGGCAATTCGTCGCTGTCAAAGAAACAACTTTCTTCCGAAACGTAGCAGATGATACTTGAGAAAATCTGTAACCAGGAAACACACAGGTGAATGCTAGAACTACAACTATGTTCTACTTGTATATACAAGGCACGTCCACAAAATAAGTGTACGAGGGGCCTCGCGGGCAGAGGGAATTTGTTATTGCTATGTTGGTCACACTGCCATTCCTACCCTTCCAGCGAGCCCAATCACGCGTCAGCATGATCAATACCATGGCCACAGTAATGTCTCCTGTGAAAGATGGCGTTAAAATCTGCCACCAAGTGCGAGGTTCGCAGTGTTATCCATTATCTCGTTATGAAGAGAAAATCTTCATCTGAAGTTTTAACGAGATCATATCAGTTTATGGCGAAGGAATTATGAATCGTACGAGTGTGTTTAAGTGGTGTCCTGAATTTAAAAACGGTCGTAGTGATGTGCACGATGTGCAAAGTAGTGGAAGACCGTCGATTTTGACTGATGGGCTCATTCTCCTGACCTGGCGCCTTCAGACGATCATCTGTTCACCACCTTGAAGATGCACATTGGTGTGAAAAAATTTTGAACTGACGAGGAAATGAAGAATTGGGCAAAAGAAGTGGCGGCAGACTTCTTTGACCAAGGCATAAAAAAATTAATCCATCGTCTCATTAAGTGCATGGAGAGGGATGGCGACTACTTGAAAAAATAGTTCACATATGTACTGATGTAACGATGTAAAAGTTTTTTTAAATAAATCTTTTGAAACCTACAAAAATCTGTACACTTATTTTATTGACGTGCCTCGTATACCACAAAACTATGATTAATCAAAGGTTTCGACATTAGTATTTTCATGACTGCACAACAGCACTCAATTTCAAAACACTTCTGACCCCTTAAACGCACACAAGAAAAATGAAACATTAAAAAGCATGGGGAGGAGCCTATGGCAACTAACTTCACCACATGACTTATTTCTAACCAAGGATTATAGTTTCTTAATTCAATCATTAAAAATGCTATTACTTACAAGAAATGACTAGACTGGTATTTTGGAGGACTTTGGTCTGACACCTGTAGAACATCGTGGTCTGCTCGACTTTGTTCGAGACCCTCGAGGTCTTACAGCATTTGTCACTCGATCTGCTGTATAGGATAAATACACGTTCGACAAATTGGGCTCAAACAGCTGGAAAAAAGATAAAAGAAATACTTTTAATATGGGATATATATACCAGTAAATATTTTAAAAGTAATATTACTGGTCCAAGATAAATAAATTTAATAATAAAAAACAAGGCTTACTTCCATTTGCATATTATTTTAAATTCCTTTCTTATTTCTGCTTTTTACGATAAAATAGTTGATTGAAGATCTATCAAAATTATATTCTCAACACAAGATTAACCCCTTCTACACGAGGCCCTAATTGATTAGTCTGGAACCAAATACCAGATTTTAAACATCATCAGAACGGACATTTTTAATGTAAATTTACGCCCTCTTTTACATAGTTAGTACAATAAATATGGCAAAGGGATATTAAGATGTCCGTTAATACCAGGTGCTGAGAGAGAGACTCGCCTCGAAATATCAAACAAAAGCAAAAGTGGATTCTTAGAGAACTCGTGACGTATGCAGGTACGTCACCGGTATTATCTGGCAAACATCGTGACGTACGCACCTACGTCACTGGTACGGAAGGTGTTCATGACGTACATGGTACGTCACTGGTATAAGCTGGCGCAAGCATAATGACGTAAGAACGTACGTTACTGGTATTAGCTGGCTCAAGCAATGACATACATACGTACGTCACTGGTACGGTACGGGTTGATGATATACGCAGGTACGTCACTGGTATTAGCTGGTTGAAGAATCATGACGTACGCCACTGGTACGGAAAGAGTTAAAGATATTTACAAGTCGTGTTTTAGAAGGAACTCAAAGAAATGTTGCACGAAGGTTCGCCAACTATTGAGGAAACTGACAGTGTTTATTGAAATTGTTTTCACCCTATAAATAAAATATCGCATTAGGTGAGCATCTCTTTTTTTTTCTTTCTTTCTTAATTCAACAGTATGCAACAATTACGAACCCTGATTTAAAATCAAACAATTTAAATTTCAATATCATGTTCAGACAAGATTAGTTACACTTAATTTGGCCACATATCTGTAGAACTATATACAGGGTGTCTACTAAAATTCCAAAATGAAATTTCATGATTTTTTCGTTATCTTTTCTTTACCTAACCATAAAATTTAGTAACATTCTCAAGAATGAGTTTGGGTGCGAATGGGGCCGCATTTTCATGCATGCGATACAAGCGTGCTTTCCTTGCGATTTGGTAGGGTCTAAAGCCGACTGTAGACATTTTTGGTGGTGAATTTTGACGTTTTATAGAACATTTTCCAATCTATACTTATATTTGTACGATAACAAAAATCGTGACCCAAAAGCTAAATTTCGTGACGACTTCTTGACTTTCATGACCGTTTTCTTATTTCATGATTTTCGAGACTTTCGTGACCGATAGACACCCTGTAGATATAGTCATGTCTTAATTACTCTGCAAATCGATCACTGGTATAATTTGAACATTTATGGAACTAGTATGCCATTGTTAATAGGTTTCACTGTAAGTCCTGAACATGAAGCTACTTAGTATCATATCTAGATTATATATTTTTCTGCCTATTACAAGTGAAATTAAATATTTTATTGCTTTATTACTTTTATCATTATTAAAGCAAGTGATAGCGAACTTTTAACATTTGACACAATATGTACTTGTGTCTGTATTTCACTTTTTTTTTTTTTTTTTTTTTGGTGAAAATTATTAAATTTAGATTAAGCTTGGCGTGTTTTGTTTAAGACTCCACAATCAAACAAATTGCTTAGAACTGAAAATCAGTCAAGCCTAGGGAATGAATTTACCTCATTCATTAGTTAATTAATGGTATTAGACGGCAAGGCTAAGGGAGACGGTTATGATGGGATGAATAATGGCGGAATGAAGAAAATGGGAGCGCCTTGAGAAAAATCCGAGTACAAGGTGCTGATCCACTACAGAGCCCATTTAGTGGACGTGGGATCGAACTAGGGACCCCAGGAGTCAGAGGTAAGCACTCTATTATTATTTGTTCGCTTCTGTTATGTGCGGTTGCTACTCATTATTATAAAAGGACTGTTCAGTTTATAGTAAGTTGTAATTTACATACGATACTTGTATGTGATTGCTTGGTGAAATCATGTCACCATTAAAGCGAACCATAGAAATACCCATGGTTCAAATGAAAAACAGATAGTTCTGTTTACTAAATAACAGGAAAGGATAAAGCTCATGAAGGAAAGACTAACTTAGAAGCGATGTGATAGATACGTTTTCTTTGCTGTCATACCTGTCTATGTTAAATTTGATGTAAATTAAGGGAAATACAAACTGTACGAAGTACTAGTCTGATTATTTCGAGGATTTATTTATTATAGTATTAAAATATTTGGCCAAATGTTCACTGTGGATAATTGATAACACTCCAAAAGTTGTTTTTTCTCCCTTAACTTTAGCCCGTTTCTTAACTACCTAATTAATTTATGATTTATCGAACATAGCCAGAAGGCTAAGGTCACCAACATTGGTGATATTGATGGAAGTTGACCAAAATCTACACAACAGACACCATCCCAATATTTATCTAGAAGGACTAAAGAAAGATATGCAAAAATCTGGCTGTGGGATTCGAACCCGGGAATTTCCTATTGCTAGTTAAGAATGCTGGGGGGAACACCGTAGTTTAGTGGTTAGAGCGTTGGATTGATGTCTGCGTGGTCCCGGATTCGATTCCCGGCCGGTGCTTCCCAATTTTTGGCGTCCACCCATCGTCGTGAGGCAAACTGGGGAGTATCGTGAATAAAAGAAAAAAAGCTCCTGATACGCTTGTTAGAGGCGGGGTAACGCAGCATGTTGTCTACGTGTTAGTCGCTAGGCTGGACGTAGTTTAGACGGTCGCTAACAGATGGCGTTGGAGCGGCTCAGGCCCACAAAAAGGGTTGTTACGCTAAGTGGTTGGTTGGTTAGTTAAGGCGGATCACTGGGTGTTCGCAGTGCTATGCTAAACGCTGCTTAAATAGTGTAGTGTTGTCAGATATTGTCGAATGTTTACTGAAGCCAGATAATAAAGGAAGTAATCATGGAATTCTGCTTGGATATTTACTAGAAATTAGTTTTCGAACCTTACCACAATTCCGCTTCTCGAACTGCAACGTTAGAATCCAGGAAATTTCTTATTGTGACTACTACAGTGAACTTACAAATTTGACAGCAACGCATTATGGCGTTCTGCGCAAGTTTCGTCTCAAAAAGCTATTTCCTTAAATGTAAATTAATATTTAAATAAAATATGAAACATAACACGAAAAACGATCAAACAATATATCTATTTCGTAATAAGATCATTACTTTAAAATACTTTACACATACAAATAAACATTTCGTAAAACAGAGCACTTGTAAGATCCTGATGCAAGTGCCATCTTGTGTGCTCATTGTGAAACGAAACAAATATTTTCTTTTATTTGTTACATTTTTCGATATCAGATGAGAAAGCCAAATGAATCAATGTCTTGTGCTGTAGCTGAAACATTACTCTATCTTATAGTACAATAATTATAATATGTAACGTTTCATTGCG